>NC_090653.1:65802255-65927255 GCF_040937935.1 Hyperolius riggenbachi
TTCTTACTCTGTACAGCACCCTGGAAGGTGATGGCACTATATACAGTAAATCATTAATACTGATAAGAAGGACTAGGGATGATCAACTAGATGCAAATAATTGTTCCATGAATTCAAATTGCAAATTCCCTGTTATTATATGCAGCTTGAAAATGAACCAATCCGGATAACTTCCTGGCAATTTTTACTGGTCGAAGTTCAAGCTGCATAACATTTACATAAAGTAAGAGTACAAGGAGAAATTATTTGCATCTCATCAATCATCCCTAATTAGGACTACTAGCATAAAGGGAAACAGGGATTGAGGATAACAAAGGTATTTTTAGGAACCATAATTTGTCAGTGTTTGCTTGCTATTTGCACTTTTGTATTATTATCTCATTCCACACCAAAGGCTCTGGTCCCTTTAACCACTTCCCAACTGAGGGGTTTTACCCCTTAACCACCAGAGCAATTTTCACCTTTCAGCGCTCCTTCCATTCATTCGTCTATAACTTTATCATTACTTATCGCAATGAAATGAACTATATCTTGTTTTTTTTCGCCACCAATTAGGCTTTCTTTAGGTGGGACATTATGCCAAGAATTATTTTATTCTAAATGTGTTTTAATGGGAAAATAGGAAAAAACGTAGGAAAAAAATTATTGTTTTTCAGTTTTTGGCCTTTATAGTTTTTAAATAATGCATTCTACTGTATTTAAAACCCATGAAATGTATTTGCCCTTTTGTCCCGGTTATAAAACCATTTAAATTATGTCCCTATCACAATGTTTGGCGCCAATATTTTAATTGGAAATAAAGGTGCATTTTTTTTTCAGTTTTGCGTCCATCCCTAATTACAAGCCCATAGTTTATAAAGTAACAGTGTTATACCTCTTGACATAAATATTTAAAAAGTTCAGTCCCTAAGGTAACTATTTATGTATTTTTTTTTTTATTGTAATTTTTTTTTTTTAAATTACAAGAAAAAAAAAATTGGGGAGTGTGGGAGGTAAAGGGTTAATTTTGTGTGTTAAACTAATTTATTTCTATGTGAAAAATGCTTTGGATGTAGTTTTACTATTTGGCCACAAGATGGCTACAGTAACATTTTGTTTATGCGACCTGCAAGCGTCCTTCCGGACGCTTGCAGGAAGTAGAAAGAGGCTGAGAACTTTTTTTTTTCCCACAATGGTCGCGCGGCTCAGCCAAGCGGCAGCGGATCATTGCGGGGCTTAGATCAACGAACGGGAATGGATTTTCCCGTTCATTGATCTCCGGGAGAGCGGGCGGCGCGTATTTACTAGCGGCGGGCGGCGTGTTTACGAGCGGGAGCGCGGGCAGCGGCGGGAGCGCGGAAAGTACGTATTTCTCCGTCCCTGGGGGTTAAAGGATGGAAAAAGGGACGGAGAAATGCGTACGCGCGGGGGTAAAGTGGTTAAGGACCAGAGCCTTTTTTTTTTCTTTTTTTCACTTCCTGGTCACTGTGATTGGCTCACAGTGATCAAAGAGTCAGGAGCCAATAAAAACGTCTCCTGACTGAGGTACGGAACTCAGCTGTCTTTAGTTATGTGCCAGCGGGGATGCAAAATCATGTCCCATGCATGGAATGGGGCAGCATTACAACTATGCCACATCTGGCTTAGGCATCCACAAGTGAGACATAGTTTTAATTAGGGCCGGTCCCAAACTGGTTAAACACTAGTCAGTTCGGTCCATTTCAAAAACAGGTACTAGATGACCCCAGCGCATGTCCTCCCCACGTGCGTACACAACCATGTCCATTTGCCATGGACGCAGCACATGGACGCAAATCCCAGGGCTTTTATTAGGTATGATTGATTGGATGTTCCCTCCACACCACCTGGGTGCTGCGTTCTGTAGGGGATTCCTGGTCTTGCACTCACTTTTGAAAGCATGGCCATCTCTCCATCTACTGGATCTATGTAACGTTTGTACAGTGCAAAAGAGTTTATATACATATACACATATTTGAGGACTATTGTTTACTGGTTTTGGTGGGAACAGCACATCAAGTGACGTCATTACGTTAATGTAGGCACACCTCCAGGCTTTATTCAATTCACGTTTTCCCCAAAGCTTTCTTCTACAAGATAATTTTTCACCTTCTGTTTAAAATAAGGTTTCAGCACTTTGCAATAGAAAAAGTACCAAAAAGTAGGTGAGAAAGTATTGATAAGGTGTGAAAATGTTACCTGGGAAAAAACTTAGGGAAATTGAATAAGGGCCTTGGTGTGATTGGCCTTTCCAGAAATCCAGCCATTGTAGCGGTTGTTGCTAAAAGTAGAAAATGACCGTGTCTCGACCTAGATTTAAAGGCTATAAAAGCTCAATTCTTTATTTTATCACAGCATAGGCACACACAATGTTTCGGCACTTGACAAAGGCCTACATGACGAAACATTGCGTGTACCTATGCTGTGATAGAATTGAGCATTTATAGTTTACTCGCAGACCCAAGCCCATTTAACAACGGGGCTCCAGGGTCTGTGTTTCTCGCCGCCGCATGCACTGTGCACGTGTGCGCGCTCGGCGCACATGTGCACACCTACCCCACACCCGGCCACCTGCCTCCCTGGCCCCGTCCTCCTGTCTGTGTGAGGCTGGGTCCGTGCTGCGCACATGCGCAGTAGCTAAAAGCACGGACCCAGCTACACAGGGACAGCGTGACGCAGGGACACAGGGGTTTTATTATAGAGGATAGCCTTTAAATCCATGTGGCAACCTGGTCATTTTCTACTTTAAGCACCTTTATCTGCACCTCCTCTGGGCCCAGGTGCTGACTGGTTGACTCCCTGGTGGTTTAAACGTTGTGAGCAGTTGAGCGATTGGATAACCTATCTCGAGCGATTGTTGCTATGCCGTACCTCCATAGAGCTTAATGCAAACTGTGGTAATGGTGTACCAAAGGGTTAGTTTGGGTGCAGGCGCTTGGCTATGATATAGATGAGTGCATGGAACGGTAATGTGTTTGGCTACACTGTAGCTGAAATCAGATAGCAGCAGGGACGGCACACGGAATGGCAATGAGTTGGCTATACTGTAGCTGAACTCACACAGCTTCAGGGCCATTAAAAAAAATGTAGTAGGAAATAAATATGGCAGCCTCCGATTCCCTCCCACTTCAGGTGTCCGTTCACCACTTCATGCAAAATGGACAGTTATATTAGTGCAAAGCCGGGTGCACCGGCACACACATTTTAACCCTTCAGCCAATGGCATGAAATGGGTAGAGATTAAAGTGAACCTCCGGACTAAAAATCGACTCAGCAGCACTGAAAAGGCCTGGTGTTTCCTTAACAGTTTCACAGCATCAGAACTTTGTTTCTCTTATACAAGCCTCATTTTTAGCAGCACAGAAGAAAACTGCCCAGGCTTTTTTCCCCCGATGCTGTGCAAAGCATGATGGGATTTCTGATTTTGTTGTTCTCGTTTTGCTGTTTTGGTGCAATTTTTTTTTTTTTACATTTTGAATTTGACATTTGAAGCCTTGCGTGTGCAGCTGGGAGGGGTAATCAGGACACAGGACAGTTGGAACTGTGTCTCCTGCTCCTTGTCACCTCCTTTCAACCAAAAAGATGGCTGCCCCCATGACAAAGATGGCAGCCCCCATGAATCACAAACATTTGCCTGTTCTTTTAAAACAGGGTGGGTAAGAAATTGTATTACCTATCTATTCTAATTAACATAACTAATGTAACTTGATGACAGTATGTTTGTTTAGGCTGAAGTTCCCCTTTAACTCTACCCTGGTTCAAATCCCAGCCAGGACACTATCTGCACTGAGTTTGTATGTTCTCCCCATGTCTTTGTGGGTTTTCCCCTGGCACTCTGGTTTCCTTCCACACCCCAAAAACATACAGATAGTTATAGATAGATATGATATTCTAATGATGTTCGATTGGATCTCACCTCCTAAGCCTTTTTAAAACCTCTATTGGTTCTGCCTGCTTTGTGAGAACCTAAATACAAAGGCTGCTATTGAGGAACAGATCTTTTAAATTGCAAGTTAAAATGGTGATGTTTTGGATGTAAAACTTTCTGAGTCACCTGGAGCACTCATTCAGATCAGGACTGCCAGAGAAAACTTTGAATATTTGATTTGTAAGCTTTTTGTAAAGATATTTGATTCAGAATTGTCCCTGTCAGAGGGTCAACAATATATCTTTAATTGAGGGGAAAGGGGGGGGGGGGGGGTGTCAATGATGGCTCATTCATCAATTAAAGAGCAAGTGTCACAGGGCTGTACAGCTGATCACAACTAACCTTCTAATTCCTCCATGGCGGCTTGCACGCTCCTCTCAAATGTGACGGCATCAGCTGGACTCTGGAAGGTCAGGCCGAACTTGTTGTCCTCGACTTTCCAGTGGTGGAAGATGGGGTTGGCCTTATTGTACACCAGACCCTTTTTCAGCACACACTCTAGGATAGTCTGCAATGGAAACACGAAGAAAACTAATCAACCATTTTCTGGAGAACAGCTGGTCTCAAAACTTGTCACCACCACGGTATCATTTCCAAGTCCCAACTCATATAGCAAGTTAAAGCGGAATATAACCCTGCATTTCAACTTTGCTCTAAAACATTATTTACAGTATATTATATGCAACCAGCATTTTTTTTTACTAGACCAGCATTGGAAGGGTTACACAGAGCTTTAAAATTCCTGGAGATTTCTGCAGACGCATCAGAAGCTGACATAGATACATTTTGTTTACATAAATGTATCTAAGTGTTGAATGTGACTCACTCTCTCTGACTGAGAAGGAGCTGGAGGACAGCCAAAGAGTGTGTAACATTTCTCAATAGATACATTTAACTAAATAGAATGTAACAATCTGAACTTCTGCATATCTCTCCATGGAACTTTAAAACTCTGTGTTTACCCCTTCCAATGCTGGTCTAGTAAAAAAAAAAATGCTTTTTGCATATAATATGCTGTAAATAATGTTTTAGAGCAAAGTTGAAATGCAGGGTTATATTCCGCTTTAAAGGACAACTGATGTGAGAAGAATATGGGGGTTACCATATTTATATCCTTTTAGCCACTTAAGCCTATCTGGATGAGTATTCTCACCCAGATAGGTGCCGCTAAAGTTAAACTAGATGAGTACTGACGTTCAGTGTTCAAGCGGCGGCATGCGTGCATGCACGGGCTGCAGCCCTGCGCACCCCCACGGTTTTCCGTTTCGGCAATTGTGGAAGGGATGCATGCTTCCTGTAACCAATCGCAGTGCCTGTAATAAATGGACATGACCCCGATCACAGGCCATGTCCATTCACAAGAATAAACATGAATCAAAGTGTAAAAAGCCCCAAAACACTTCCTGGTAATCAAGCGAGTGTTTCTAGCACCTTTGAATTGCACACCACAGATGTTTCTTTTTATTAATAATTAATTTATTAAATCACTTCCAAACTGTAACGATTGTGGAACTCTCTCCGTGATCAGCGCACAACGCGTGCGCTGATACGGCGGAAATCCTCCACAAGCGTATAATTGCAGGAACCCAGCAAAAGGTGCTACGCACCCGTAGAGGGAAATTCCTGTCGGCAGATGGCGCTGAGGAGTGCAGAGGAACCAATCCTCTGTACCTCCACAAATGCCAGACAGGAATTGCACGAAGCGCAGAACGCAATCGCAAGAGAAGCGATTGCGAATGAGAACGAGCAAAGGGACAGGTTGTATGTGTGTGCGCCAATCTAGTCGCCACCCCGCGACAGCACACACACAACAGCAGATACGAAACAGAAACGCAACCGCAAGAAAGGCGATTGCCAAAAGTGACACAAGGCAGATCAGAACAGAATACGAGGTTAGCAAAGGCACAGCAAATAATACAATGAGAATAACAAGGAAAATAACAAACGCTAACTGAACGCGAACACCGCACTCATTCGCAACAGTGCACGCGTTCGTGCGCGGTCTCCACGTGATAAGCACAATAGAGACAAGCACGCCTAACTAACCAAGACAAGACAAACATGTAACAGAGGACGCGAGCGCTTGCTTATCGGTTACCTCCAGCAGGCGTTCGTAGCAGACAAGACAGACACACGAAAACAGGGACAAGCGAGAGATAGGATCCACAGCACTAACGAAATTTTCCATATAGCAGGGTCACAGACGGAAGATCTCAAAGATCTGTTTCTAAATGAAAAAGCATCCCACACATCCTTGAGGAAACCGGCAGACTCATGCCGATCACAATCTGCAGGAACATCCGAGAAACAGGCATCAGATCGCACAGATTCAAACTGCACACTGTCAGGAGCGAATCCTTCAGGATTCACACAGGAATCAACCACAGCGGCACACTCATTCATTTCAGATTGCACAAAGTCAAAACTCACATGCTTTACCCCAGAAAGGCAGGAACAATCATCCGAGAACGATGTCTTTTTATTGGAATCAATTGGTTGGTGTGTGTGCAACTCATCCAAAATCGTCTGCCACACATAAATCACCAGATCCACATCACCCTCGTCACATTCATCGGAATCAATCAAAAGGTACATAGAATCGAGACAATTATTCAAGACATCTTCGCTTTTTGCGATGTAAAAATCGCAAAAGGCTTTCCAATCAAAATCGAATTCCTCCAGCAAGGCCCCAACATCCCAGGAAGCAAATGGGGGTTCAAACAGGCCAGTATCTAGATAATCTCCATATGGGTGGAGATCAGGAACAAGAACAGATTTTTAACTGCTGTAATATAGTGTGCGATCCTACCTATAGCAGGATCCACATAAGCTTTGGATTGGGGCAACGAAACCTGAGACTGAGAAGTCTCTCTGAAATCATCACATTCAAGTGCTTTCCCTACTTCAGAGTTTACGGATCTAATTTCTTTATTTGTAGTTGCTATGGGCAACGGATTTTTCCGCTGGGAAGTCTTCCTAGAGCTTTTACGTTTAGACTTAGCAGCTCTGGATGGCTGCTTTTTGGATGAAAGAGTAGATGGAACAGCTGATTGAACTGCTGACAACAACTCATTAAGGGGGTATGGTAATTGAAGTAATCTCAGCCAATTGTGAATTAAAAAGGCCAAGAATTCCAGGGGTCTTTGACTCAGGGTGGTATGATCTAACACATCATAAGCCCACATTGACATTTCGCCCCCAACAGAATGTAGACCATTTGGGAGGCCCAGGTAGACACTGGGGTGCATTGGAATTCAGGGTTCGCCAAAAGTTTAGTGCACTCAGCCAAACCTCGTCTGCTGATTCAGGTTCAAGATTTTTAAATCTCTTAAAGGTACAAGAGCCATATTCGACAAAAACACAAATACAATACAATACAAATCGGAAATTCCCTCTACACTGGGAATTTTGGTTGGGCTGGTCATACTGTAACGATTGTGGAACTTTCTCCGTGATCAGCGCACAACGCGTGCGCTGATATGGCGGAAATCCTCCACAAGCGTATAATTGTAGGAACCCAGCAAAAGGTGCTACGCACCCGTAGAGGGAAATTCCTGTCGGCAGATGGCGCTGAGGAGTGCAGAGGAACCGATCCTCTGTACCTCCACAAATGCCAGACAGGAATTGTACGAAGCGCAGAACGCAATCGCAAGAGAAGCGATTGCGAATGAGAACGAGCAAAGGGACAGGTTGTATGTGTGTGCGCCAATCTAGTCGCCACCCCGCGACAGCGCACACACAACAGCAGATACGAAACAGAAATGCAACCGCAAAAAAGGCGATTGCCAAAAGTGACACAAGGCAGATAAGAACAGAATACGAGGTTAGCAAAGGCACAGCAAATAATACAATGAGAATAACAAGGAAAATAACAAACGCTAACTGAACGCGAACACCGCACTCATTCGCAACAGTGCACGCGTTCGTGCGCGGTCTCCACGTGATAAGCACAATAGAGACAAGCACGCCTAACTAACCAAGACAAGACAAACATGTAACAGAGGACGCGAGCGCTTGCTTAACGGTTACCTCACCGAGCCTCCAGCAAGCGTTCGTAGCAGACAAGACAGACACACGAAAACAGGGAAAAGCAAGAGATAGGATCCACAGCACTAGCGAAAGTGGCTAGCGTGATCCAGGTACAGAGTAGCAGAACAGAAGGATCCACAGCACTAGCGGAAAGTGGCTAGCGCGATCCCAGGAGACAGAACAGAAGGATCCACAGCACTAGCGGAAAGTGGCTAGCGCGATCCAAGGAGACAGAACAGAAGGATCCACAGCGCTAGCGAAAGTGGCTAGCGCAATCCAGGAAGACAGAACAGAAGGATCCACAGCGCTAGCGCAAGATGCTAGTGTGATCCAAGTGAGACAGATCAGAAGAGATAGCTGGTAGCAACCGCTGCACCAGCTATACTCCAAGAACAGAGATCAGAACCATTTCCTGTCGACCACCGCTGGGACAGGACAATCGCAACAGAACAAACAAACAGATAAGCAATCCTAACTGCACTAAGGAAACCTGCCTAGTGCAGTTTTCCAGGAATTACTCTAAGCTGATCTTCAAACAGAGAGTAAGGCTGACACTCCTCCAGGAGTGTTTCACAGGAAGGAATCCTTGTGACCAGCCAAGCATTGTGGGAAACACATAGTACTTATAGTACACGCCTCCAATGAATGTGGCCAGGCAATTTGCATGAAAACGTATGCAAATTCCTTTGCAAGCACAAGCTGCAAAACTGACAGAAGCTCTTCTTTCCAGAGTCCTGCAGCATGCAAACCTAAACAATGGTTAAAAAGCTGCCTGCCTGCACAGGCAGCTGAGCAGATCATTACACAAACCCACCCAAGTTACCAAGCAAACAAATTGAGAAAAAAAACAGTAAAAAAAAAATCAATAAATAGTTGCATTATGGACTTAGCTTTTTTTAATATGTATGTCATGAGGGTATATTACTCCTATTTTAGTACATAAGGGCTTACAATTGATGGGACACAAAAAAACTGAAAAAAATACACCACATAATATATATTTATTTCCACATAATATATTGACCCCATACATTGTACTAGGTACTTAATTTAAATGTTGTGATAGCCGGGACTAATGGGCAAATAAAATGAGTGATTTTTTTTTTTATTATAGTAACATTGCTTATTTTAAAACTATTTTTTGGAATTGGAGAAATATTGTAAATTTTTTATGTGTATTCGCCTATAAAATGCATAGAAAATAAGTACCATATATACTCACATGCAAGTCGAATTTTTGACCCCCAAAAGGGGGGTCAAAAGTTGGGGGGTTGGCTTGTTTGCAAATCTTTCCTGGTGGTCCCCCCCCCCCCCCCGCTCCCCACTGCCTGCTCCCCCAGCTGCCGCTTCCTAATCCGGATTCCCCTCTCATGTTGCGTATGAAGTGTATCACAGCAGCACGCCCGGCGCTGCTGCTGTGACGATGCAGGGGGCAGGAAAGAGCGGTTCCCCTGGTAACGGCGATGCATATCGCCGCTACAGGGAGCCGCGCTCTTTCCTGCCCCCTGCATCGTCACAGCAGCAGCGCCGGGCGCGCTGCTGTGATACACTTAATACGCAACGCATGAGAGCGGGAAACCTGGATTAGGAAGCCGCTGCCTAAACAGGTAATAGCAGCGGGGCTGTGGGGGGAGCGGGCAGCTATACTGGGCACTATACTGGCTATACTGGGCACTATACTGGCTATACTAGGAACTATACTAGCTATACTGGGTCACTACCTACCAATACTGGGCACTATACTGGCCACTACCTACCTGTAGTGGGCACTATACTAGCTATACTGGGAACTATACTAGCTATACTGGGGCACTACCTACCAATACTGGGCACTTTACTAGCTATACTGGGCACTATACTGGACACTACCTACCTATACTGAGCACTATACTAGCTATACTGGGCACTATACTGGCTATACTGGGCACTACACTAGCTATACTGGGCACTATACTGGCTATACTGGGCACTATACTGGCTATACTGGGCACTATACTGGCTATACTGGGCACTATACTAGCTATACTGGGCACTATACTGGCTATACTGGGCACTATACTAGCTATACTGGGCACTTTACTAGCTATACTGGGCACTATACTAGCTATACTGGGGCACTACCTACCAATACTGGGCACTTTACTAGCTATACTGGGCACTTTACTAGCTATACTGGGCACTATACTAGCTATACTGGGACACACTGGGGGGATCACGCGGCCTGCACCAATCCAGCATTTCCTACCCCCGGTTTATATGGGGGTCAATCATTTTCCCCTGGTTTTTCAGGTAAAAGTTGGGGGGTCAGCTTATATGCGGGTCGGCTTATATGCGAGTATATACGGTAATTACTCAAAACAAAGTATCACTCACAAAAATGTGTAGATACTTGAACTGAGGCGCCAGAATAGAGTAAAAACGTCTAAAAACCGTTTAAAGTGGGAAGCTATGGTGGACTTACCTCCTTCGTAGACAAAACAGACATAAATTTGTTATTTTTATATAAAAAATTTTATTAGATGCTCCACTTTGCAACACATTTTGCAGGTACAGTCCTGCTTCATCAGGCAAATAACAGAGAAAACTAATATGGGTCTGGATAGTAGCCAAGCGCCTCTGTCAAAATCGCTCACAAATAGCTTAATTTATGGCGAAAAAATTGATATAGATAAAGATATAGATCATTTACGCTTGATGAGTAGTGATAAAGTTATTGGTGGATAAATGGGAGGAGCGCTGATGGGAAAATTGCTTCCGTCTTGAAGGTGAAAACACCTGTAGACTGAAGTAGTTAAACACTTAAAGGGAACCAGAGATGAACGATTCACACAAAATACACTTATCGGTCGATAGCTTGTAAAGAATAAATGCTCTACCTGATAATTTCGCCACTCTGGTGTGCCTTTTTGAGTGTTTTTTATCCATTATTGCTCCAGGAAATATCCAATATGGCCACCAGGTTATAAGCTGTTCTGGATGTGCTGTCTAGCCTCTATGAGACTATAGACAAGAAGGGCTGCAGCAGGCTTTCATATGTGTGCTTTCAACTTTATTATTCTGGCATGCTGATCAATAAAAGGGATCTATAATGCCTTTCATTGATCGCTGGGCTAACGGCCGGCGGCGGGAGAGCGCACGGGAGTGCGCGCAGCCCAACTGGACGAGAATGTTCGTCCAGTTGGGCTTAAGTGGTTAAACAATACCAGTTGCCTGGCAGCCCTGCTGGTTTATTTGGCTGAATCACACCATAAACAAGCATGCAGCTATTCTTGTCAGATCTAACAATATAGTTAGAAACACCTGATCTGCTGCATGCTTGTTCAGGGTCTATGGCTAAAAGTATTAGAGGCAGAGGATCAGCAGGGTTGCAAGGCAACTGGTATTGCTTAAAAGGAAATGAATATGGCAGCCTCCATATCACTCTCATTACAGTTGTCCTTTAAGAACGTACTGGACACATGTGGGAAACCAATAACTTATTTTCAAGATCCATTCTTAAAGAGGAACTGTAACATCAAACTGTCCCCTGGGAGGTACTCACCTCGGGTGGGGGAAGCCTCAGGATCCTATTGAGGCTTCCTACGCCGTCCTCCTTTCCTCGGGGGTCTCGCTGCAGCCCTCCGTACAGCGGCGACGTAAATATCTACCTTCCCGACTCCTGCGCAGGCGCTCTGGTGGCTGTCGGCTCCGAAGTAGGCGGAAATACCCGATCGTCGTCGGGTCTGCTCTACTGCGCAGGCGCAAGTCTCCGGCGCCTGCGCAGTAGAGCGGACCCGACGGAGATCAGGTATTTCCGTCTAGTTCCGAGCCGAAAGCAGCCACAGCACCCCCGCTGGAGCCAGCAAAGGTAAATATTGAAATTACAGTCGGGCCTGTCGCCGGCTGTTCAGAGGGCTGCAGCGAGACCCCCGTGGGACGGAGGACGGCGTGGGAAGCCTCATTAGGATCCGGAGGCTTCCCCCACCCGAGGTGAGTACCCCCAGGGGATCTTTTTAATGTTACAGAGTCTCTTTAAGATTGTTTTTTAGTTTTTAAACATGTAAATAAGTAGTGATACTGTCATATGATCTGCTGGTACCTACTTTTTGAAGACCCAATGTTTGGTAACTTTTTGATATTTTAATTTTACATTGGTCATTTGGGTCATCACTATGTTAGCCTGTTGCTTTTAGAAATGTGTTTATCTGGCCTGTGTATCTTCTTCCCATTAGCAAGTTATTATATTCTTGCATTTGGTTTCTTTTGGCTGCAGTTCTTTTGGCTATAATGAAGAACTCAAAAAAAAATTCTCCACTTTTTTACTCACCACTTCTGAAATCCTGATTGCCATATTTATAAAAATGGTTAATTTGCATATATTCAGCAGTGATGCACTTGGAGACATCTCAAGCTCACTCCAACCTGAATTATCGCAAATTCTTTCTGTTTTAGGAAAGCAAACTTTTGTATATATTTATAAAAAGATTAAGTTGCCTTCCATGGCAATATAGTCTTAAAATAGAGGAGAAAAGCAGTACAATCACTCCCCCAAATGGCAGATACATAGTTTAAATCGGTTGCATAGAGAGCTGATAAGCATTGGTGCCAATAAAGCATCAATAATGGCAAATGGCAAGGATAGATGTTTGAAACAAACACCACATCTCTCCATTATTTCCTATGGAAGCAATCGCAATCCAACAGCAACAGGCTAAAGCCCAGTACGCCCAACCAGTTTTGATTGGCCAATGATTGGCCAGTTCTTTAACCACTTCACATCCAGACTTTGTTTCCCTCTTATGGACCAGAGCAGTTGTGATGTTTTGGCTATGTCCCTATTTAAAGAGAACCAGGGACAAATAAAATAACATATTTATACATACCTGGGGCTTCCTCCAGCCCCATCAGCCTGGATCGCTCCCACGCCGCCTTTCTCCGCTGCCTCTGTCCGCCGGTACCGGGTCCCGTCATTTCGGCCAGTCGACGCAAGCGCAGTGCGCTCCCTCCATACTGCGCAGGAGCATGTGTAATGACCCGGAGGGAGCCCCTGTGCATGCGGAAAACTGGCCGCCTCCGGCGGAGGTGACGGGACCCGGTACCGGCGATAGAGGGAGCGGAAGGACGGCGGCTTGGGAGCGATCCAAGCTTATGGGGCTGGAGGAAGCCCCAGGTATGCATAACATCTTTTTTTTTTTCATTTTTAAACTTCGTTCATCTCTGGTTCCCTTTAATCAGCAATAACTGTATCCCTTCTTATGGCACCTAAATAAAATATATATTGTTTTTTTCAAGACAACCTAGACTTTCATTGTATGGCATTTTCTCCCTCAACCAAATTTGTTTTCTATGCATATTAATAGGAAAATTGTAAAAACACATTATTTCTCAGTTTTACCAATACCAGTTTTAAAATAAAAAGTGGTATTGTAGATTAAAAACACTAATTTTATTTGGCTATTTCTACTGTTCCTGTCCTAATTTATGGTAAGGATATTTGATTCTGAAAGAATGCTATAGTGTGTATTTTTCACTATGAACTGAGAAAATAAAAGTATTTTTAATGGTAAAAATCAATCTTATTAGCTCAGGGAACATATATTCTTTTCACCAATTAGTGCTGCATCAGATAGTGCCAGAAGTACCGTATGCACAGAAGCAAGCCCAATTGTGCACAGCAGTGCTTAACCACTTCGGTACCAGCAGCCTCTGCCCCCTTAAGGACCAGAGGCTGCTGGTACGCTAAAACGCTGCATTCCGACGAATCGCCGCAATAATCCGTTGCTCCCGCCGGTCACGCCACTCTGTCTCCGCCGCAGGCTCCTCTCTCTGCCGTCTCTATGACGGCAGAGCGCTGTGCGCCGGTCAGGAGCCGCTTTCATTGGATCCTGACCCTGTCACTCAATGTAAGCCAATGGGATTGGCTGACAGTAATGACAGGGCCAGGAGCCAGTGGAAACGGCTCTTGCCCGGCTCACAGTGCTCTGCCGTCATAGAGGCGGCAGGGCAGCACATTGCAGCGGGTAGAAAGCGGCGAGAGCGGCGGGAATGGGCGGGGATGCGCGGTGAATGGGACGTAGAGTTTACGTCCGGTCAGAACCGCAGCGCCACCCGCCCAACGTAGATATAAACTGCGTCGGTCCGTAAAAAGTTAAGCTACAAGACGTATACCTACCGTATGTCCTCATGGCTGAGATGAAGTCAGTCACAGAGGATGTAGAACTCGCCGCCGGGAGACTTGGGTGTAGGATACAGCCGGTATATGGCTTATCCTGATCCTGCACAAGCACTGTACTTGCTATTTCCTCTCCAGGTCCACGTGGGTAATGATGTAATTCGGCTTCCAGCTATTGCTGGCGGCCGAATTACAGTGTTTTAAAAGTAACTTCAGCTCCGTCTTCTGACGGCGCTGAAGTTACTCACTGTGTGCCGCTATAGCTGTAATTCCTATTATGGTGTATGGTGGGGCCGGCTGCACCCAAATCTACTGCGCTGTTAGATATACTGTAATCGTGGATAAAGTGGTTAATGTAGTGTGAGGGTCAATCAATTTTGAATACTGTGAACAGATTGTGTAGGTAAGTTCTTATATGACATGAAAGTGGTAAAATTGGCTAATCATAATTGGATGTGTACACCAACGCACATGCTATAGTATGACCCAGTCTGACCTGGTCCCGAATCGGACAGAAACTGCCACTTGCATACCTGATGTTTAACTTTTTCAGGCAGAGAAAGACAAAAAGGAAAACAGCATAGTTATTTGTGTGCTAGGCACTGTACATACACATGTCTATCTCATCATGACACGTTACTTTGGTTGTCGCGCATCTCCGCTTGAATGATCAGTCTCCCAGCCGCGATCGCCGCTAGGAGACTGCTAGACAGCGAAACCGCTGCCTATTTACTCTGTACAGTGCTGCAATCTAAGGCAGCGCTGTACTGGGGACAGCCGGGTGACAGGGAGGCAGGAGAGCTATCGGCTCTCATAGGCTGAAGCCTATGAGAGCCGATCGATGTCATTGGCTGGCTAGGAAAGGGATGGAGGGTGGGTTAAAAAAATAAATAGCCACATTTATTTAAAAAATTAAGAAATAAATATTTATTAAAAAATAAACACCCCAGCAGCAATCAGAGCCCACCAACAGAAAGCTCTGTTGGTGGGCAGAAAAGGGGAGGGGATCACTTGTGTGCTGAGTTGTACTGCCCTGCAGAGAGGCCTTAAAACTGCAGTGGCCTAAATAGAAAAAAAAATAGCCTGGTCACTAGGGTGTGTAAGCCTATGGTCCTGAAGAGGTTAAGCTTGGTACACACTTTCAATTGTGATTGGCCAATCACTGACCAATTTGTCCATGTTAATGGAAATAAAGAGTACTACTGTGTTTAAAGCTGGCCACTAACGGTCCAATTTCTAGCGAAAAATCGTTAGAGCGATCAGAAATTCTGATCGGACGAAAAATCGTTCACTACACCATCAACTAACCAATCATTGCTTCCTATCTATCACGACCACCAAGAAAATCCAAATTTTCGTTCGATGAAAATTCATTCGGGCGACATTTTTTTCACTCGTTCATAATCAATTGTGTCCACCAATGGAGATTATTTACAACCAATCCGATCAGAATTTCTGATCGCTTGAACGATTTTTCACTAGAAATTGGACCGTTAGTGGCCAGCTTTAGCAATGTTTCTGATTTGGTAATTATTTTCCAAGAGTTCTTTTTTGTGCCCAATCTCCATATTACCTTCTATAGCATCTAGTAAGCAAAAAATGCCTTTCACTTTTCCAGACATAATCGTCTTCATTAAATTCCAAGATTAAAAGAGTATAAGAACTTGCTTCCCCCGAAAAGCACAGAATTCGAATTAATCTGGTTTATTAAACCAATCAGCTTGAGTGTTAGGACATTGCTTTTAGGCATATTGGCAAGTAATTTCTCTTGTTTTTAGTAAACTTTCTTCAGCACCACACATCACTAATCGCCTACTGTGCTACATTACTCTGGTATATATATATATATATATATATATATATATATATATATATATATAATGTGTTTTTTTAAAGAGAACCCGAGGTGGGATTTAATTATGTTACTGGGGCACAGAGGCTGGTTGTGCACACTAAGACCAGCCTCCGTTGCCCCATCGTGTGCCTCCAGGACCCCCCTGCGCGCCGCTATACCCCCCGCAGTGCTGGCGACACGCATTGTGTCACCAGCACAATGTTTACCTATGCGCTGTCTGTCAGCGCCGCTCCCCCGCCTCCTCCGCATCGGCGCTACCCGCCCGTGTCCCTTCCCTCCTGCTGATAGGAGGGAAGTGACACGGGTAGCGCCGATGCGGAGGAGGCGGGGGAGTGGCGCTGACAGACAGCGCATAGGTAAACATTGTGCTGGCGACACGCTGCGTGTCGCCAGCACTGCGGGGGTATATCAGCGCACAGGGGGGTCCTGGAGGCACACGATGGGGCAACGGAGGCTGGTCTTAGTGTGCACAACCAGCCTCTGTGCCCCAGTAACATAATAAATGCGCGTGAAACGTTGCACCGGGCGTGACTAAAACGTTGCACCGGTTGCCCCTAAAACGCTGCATCGTGCAATGTTTCGGGCGCACATGGTGCAATGTTTTAGGGGCACCCGGTGCGCCAATTTAGTCGCACCTGGTGCGATGTTTCGTGCGCACCGCTAAACTTTGTGCGAGATAACTTAGCGTGCAAAACTTTGCGCATCCTAAAGGGCTTTAGGCGTGCTAAGGGGCTTTAAGGTGTGCTAAGTTAGCACCCTTTTGTGAATCCAAGCCCAAAATGTATTAAGATTTTGCATATTAATTACAACAGCGCCCAACCAACTGGCGGGCACAACAATACATATATTAACCAGAGAACGCTACAAAGCGCTCATAAAATGTACACACAACTGATGTTAATCTTACAGGCCCCTAGTTTTCCAATTCTGTTCCCCCCTTTAAATAAATGGAAAACATCAGCTGTATGCCAGTCATATTGAATTGACTTTTACTACAGTAGCTTAAATATCCCAGTTAATGTCTGGATAATTGAAATCAACAATAACTATGACCCCATTATTGCTTGCAGCTTTTTCAATCTGTTCCAGAAATTTTACTTCCTCACAGGGGTGCCTCTAGCCATTTTGTCACTCCAGGCGAGAAAACCTGTGTCGCCCCCCCCCCCCCCCCCCCACCGTCGTGGCAACCCCCCTATGGTGCAGCACTAACGTCACACAACAGCAGATAACATGGGCAATTCTGAACATGTTCAGATATATAATAATAGCATATGTCCCCTATAAATTAAATGCAGATAACATGTTCCCCACGGATCAAATGCAGATATGTCAGCATAGATCCATAGCCCCCAACCGTCCCGGATTGGTCGGGATTCTCCCGATTTGGGGGGGCCCCCCCGCTGTCCCGGGCCCCCCCTCTTGAATCCCGGCCGGCTGGGCAGATAATGGAAGCGGAAAAACTGATCGAGGCTCCAGCCGCGGTAATGAGGGATGCGGTAGCTTCACTGCTTCCTCCCTCCCTCTCTCTGAATACCCCCCTATGTATGTCTGTGTCCCCCCTCCCTGTAGGCAGAGTGAGCGCAGCGGAGCGGGCAGTCGGGTCCTCTTACCGCTGATCCACGCCGCGCGTACTGTCTCTCTGGCATCGGACCTCCATGTGCTTCCTGTGACGTCATAGTAAACAGGAAGCACATGGAGGTCGGATGCCAGAGACAGTGTACGCGTGCATCAGCCAGCGGTAAGAGGACCCGACTGCCCGCTCCGCTGCGCTCACTCTGCCTACAGGAAGGGGAGGGGGGCACACAGACATACATAGGGGGGTATTCAGAGAGAGGGAGGGAGGGAGGAAGCAGTGAAGCTCCCGCATGCCTCATTACCGCGGCTGGAGCCTCGATCAGTTTTTCCGCCTCCATTATCTGCCCAGGCAAGCCCCCCCAACCTCCTCCCCACCCACAGGCACCCTTACCCTCCTCCCCACCCACGGGCAGGGTGTATGAGGGTATACTTATTAAAAAAAATATAAGGGTATAAATATTTAATTAAAAAAAATCATCAAAAAAACGATGGTAGGCGTGTTGGGGGTGTGGTTAGGGGGTGTGGTTAGGGGTGTGGCCAGGGGTGTGACCAGTGTCCCGGTTTCTTATTTTAAAATGTTGGGAGGTATGTAGATCAAATGCACATAACACATCCCCCACAGATCAAATGCACATAACACATCCCCAACAGATCAAATGCACATAACACATCCCCCACAGATCAAATGCACATAACACATCCCCCACAGATCAAATGCACATAACACATCCCTAACAGATCAAATGCACATAACACATCCCTAACAGATCAAATGCACATAACACATCCCTAACAGATCAAATGCACATAACACATCCCTAACAGATCAAATGCACATAACACATCCCTAACAGATCAAATGCACATAACACATCCCTAACAGATCAAATGCACATAACACATCCCTAACAGATCAAATGCACATAACACATCCCTAACAGATCAAATGCACATAACACATGCCCCACAAATCAAATGCACATAACATGTCCCCATAGATCAAATGCAGATATGTCCGCAAAGATCAAATGCAGATATGTCCGCAAAGATCAAATGCATATAACTTGTCCCCATAGATCAAATGCAGATATGTCCCCATAGATCAAATGCAGATATGTCCCCATAGATCAAATGCATATAACATGTTCCCCCAGATCAAATGCAGATATGTCCCCGTACATCAAATGCACATAACACATCCCCCACAGAACAAGACAAGACATAATTTCCCACATAAAACTATTTCATGTCCACCAAAGATCAAATGCAGATGACACACGTATGCTTTTTCGCATAACAAGCCTAGAGTGAAAACATCACACTGTGACGATGATCGTCATTGGACTCTAAGCTTCTCTGAGGAAGGACAGTCAATGACATCTCTATTCACACTGTACAGTGCAGCTAAAATAATTTGGTAGGATATGGTAGGAGATTCCACTATGACCATGGTAGGAATTAGATTGTGAGCTCCTCTGAGGACAGTCAGAGACATGATTATGTACTCTGTATAGTGCTGCAGAAGATGTCGGTGCTATATAAGTGCATAATAATAATACGGTGGGACATTAGACTATGACTATAGTAGGATTCGATTGTCAGCTTCTCTGAGGATAGTCCATGACATGACTATGTACTCTGTAATGTGCTGCAGAAGATGTCAGTGCTATAAAAATAAATAATAATAATATGGTAGGACATTAGACTATGACTATGGTAGGATTAGAGTGTGAGCTCCTCTGAGGACAGTCAGTGACAGGACTATGTACTCTGTAAAGTGCTGCAGAAGATGTCAGTGCTATATAATAATAGTAATATGGTAAGACAATGGACTAGGATTATGGTAAAATTAGATAGTGAGCTCCTCTGAGGACAGTCAGTTATGTGACCATGTACTCTGTAATGTGCTGCAGAAGATGTCAGTGCTATAAAAATAAATAATAATAATATGGTAGGACATTAGACTATGACTATGGTAGGATTAGAGTGTGAGCTCCTCTGAGGACAGTCAGTGACAGGACTATGTACTCTGTAAAGTGCTGCAGAAGATGTCAGTGCTATATAATAATAGTAATATGGTAAGACAATGGACTAGGATTATGGTAAAATTAGATAGTGAGCTCCTCTGAGGACAGTCAGTTATGTGACCATGTACTCTGTAAAGTGCTACAGTCGATGTCACTGCTATATATTATTATTATTATTATTATTATTATTATTATTATTATTATTATAACTTAGTATTTACATAGTGCAGACATCTTCTGCAGTGCTGTACTGAGTATATTGTCTTGTCACTTAACTGTCCCTTAGAGGGACGCCCAATCTAATCCCTACTATAGTCATATGTCTATGTACAGTATAGTGTATGTATCATAGCCTATGGCCAATTTAGGGGAAAGTCAATTAACTTATCTGTATGTTTTTGGGATGTGGGAGAAAACCAGACTGCCCAGAGGAAAGCCATGCAAAGGCAGAACGTACAAACTCTGCGTAGATAGTGCCCTTGCTAGGATCGAACCAGGAACCTAGTGCTGCAAGGCGAGAGAGCTAACCACTACACCCCTGCGCTGCCCCGTAAATAAATACATAGAGTGAAGGGAAGCCTTAGGATCCCCTTGTAGCCTGATGTCTCCTGACAACACATTGTGGCCGTGCTTGCTTGGCTACTGCATGGCCACGCTCATAACAGAGGATGAGTGCGACACTGATCTGCAGGGGGCCCCGCTCAGCGACGGGGGACATTAGACCACCTCTAGTGACAGCTCATTACACCCCCAGTGACAGTTCATAGCCCCCAGACACAGCTTACCCCTACCCACAGTTTACTGACCCCCTGCACTATGAAGGCTAACCAGAAGACATTGTGGGGCTGTTTGTTTACAACAGCATTAAAATGACCCAGAGATCACGAATTTCAACTTTTTTTTTAACTTACCCGGGGATTCCCCCAGCCTCTTAAGAATGGATGCGTCCCTCGCCATCCTCCCGTTGCCCTCCGTTCAGCAGTAATCAGCCCCGGTAACTGGCTCAGTCGGCTCCAGTCTGAGTCAGCCGGGGTCTTCTGCACATGCACGGACCTTCTGCGCCTGCGCAGAAGACCCCATCTGACGTCACTGAGCCGAATACCGGAGCTGATTACCGCTAAATGGAGGACAGCGAGGGAGGCATCCATGCTTATGCGGCTGGAGGAAGCCCCGGGTAAGTAAAACAAAGTTGTAATTTGTGATCTCTGGGTCATATTAAAGCGGACCTCAACTCAGAACGTCCTCTCTGAAAGACAAGCAACAGCATAAGAACCTTTATATTGAACCTGAGATGAGAAGAGTCTCAGGTTCTATACTTACCTGGGGCTTTCTTAAACCCCGTTAGGGCTGCTCGTCCCTCGCAGTCTCCCTGGGTGACTCCTGTCACCTGCAGTTGTCCCAGAAAACATGGTCGAGTCACGCTCGATCGCACATGTGCAGCCCCACCAGGCGTGCTCCTGTACTTGTACTGTGCAAACGCAGATAGCTCACCTAACGGAGTATGACTCGGCCAGAACATTGTGGGTGGCAGGAATCACCCAGGGAGATGGCAAGGGATGAGCAGCCCTAATGCTGCTTAAGGAAGCCTCAGGTAAGTATTGTACCAAAAATGCTTCTCGTCTCTCGTACACTTTATACAACAATTACAGGTGATACAAATCTAAAAATAAATCTGCACAGTTTCTACTTCCTGAGTCATGGAAGCAGAAACAAATTGTTGACATCCTGTGCTTTCAAAAGAGCTTATCTGCGACCGCCATGGCAGTCAGGTGCAATTAGAAACAAATGAGGGGGAATTAAACAGGATATATATATATATATATATATATATATATATATATATATATATATATATATATATATATATATATATATATATATATATATATATATATATATATATATACTATGGTAGGGACTAGATTGTGAGCCCCCCTGAGGGATAGTTAGAGACAAGACAATGTACTCTGTACAGAGCTGCGGAAGATGATGTCTGCACTATATGAATACTAAATCATAATAATATATAAATTATATATATATATATATATATATATATATATATATATATATATATATATATATATATATATATAATACAGGATGCATTTCTCTGTTTTTTCCTTCTGACCTGTGCAAGAGTTCAGGTCCACTTTTTTGAATACATTTATTTTTTGCCTAGGATGCAGAGGCCGGCGGGCTTACCTTCAGGCTGCCTGCACTCAAGTTGCAGCCACTTGTTTGGGGGGCCGGGGGAAAGGGGGGAATGCACGCACACACCCGCAGGGCCAAGAGGGGGCACAGTCAGTGCCTCGGTCGGTCGTCTCCTCTAAAGGCATCCGGCGCCGGCTAGTCACGCTGCCTTCAGGCGGGGGGGGCGGAGTTAGAGGCGGCGCCGGTAATGCTGCACATATACACCCCGCACAACACTTCCTGATTCCACGCTCGCGTATTCCCTGTGCGGCTGCAGACATATTGCGTGCAGAGTTGTGCATGGCTTGCAGTGCAAGGTTTACACAGCGTCAGCGGGTGTGAGACAGTCAGGCAGTGAGGCAAAAAACAAACCGTGGAGAGGGGCGGGCCAGGCGATGTGGTCAATGTCGAGGAGGAGGTGGAGTGGGTGGGAGCTAGTGACAGGAAATGCAGTGAAGCAAACTGCTTTCCATGTCTATTGGCTGGGCGAGGGGGGCGGGCATAGAGGCGGCAGCACGTGGTGTAAACAAACCACGATACTGGATAAGACAGGACAGGAGAAGGCAGCGCAGCTGATAGTAGTAGCGGTGGTTAGCCGCAGTCTCCCATCACGGCAGCGCCTACCCCCTTTGATGCCGCTGCAAGCCGCTGCCTGTACCGCCTGTCGGTTAAGGCGCCCCTGCTTCCTCAGTATTATTAATGTGTGGTGGCTTATATAACACACCACAATAAGCAATCAACAGGTCTAAAGCTACGTACACACATATGACAACGATCGTTCGTTGTGAACGACGAACGACTTAAGCAAAAGTAGTTTTTAAAAGTGTGTAACGACCTGATCGTTTGTAAACGAACGATCCAGAACAACGTCACAAGTAGAATACAGGAAAATGCGTTTTTTCTGCGACAGGCTCACGTCTAGCCATTATTATATCTTCTGTACAGTGAAGATGTCACATACTGTTCCTGAAGGTGACATCATAGGAAGTTCCGCCTGCACGTAACGAACGGTTCACAACGTACATTACACTATAAAACTAACGTTACGTATATTACATTACAGTACGAGAACTCATACTGTAGGTATGTAGGTAGAGCATTTAGATAATACAGCGTTGAAAACACATTAAAAAAAACACTCTGTCTTGTTTTAATGTTCATTAAAATTACAATTATGGTATAATCATGGAGCAATTAAAGTGTCACAGGACACATTCATAGAAAGAACATTAAAACGAAAAGTTCTATGGAGATATAACGAAATGTGCATGTCTAGTACGATCGACCGTTCTCTAACAATGTACTAGTTTTGCAAACGATCGCCGTTTAAAAACATCCGCCAAGGCAGATCTATGTTTTTAACGATCTAGCTCGTCCATCGTTTGACTTAATGATTGTTGGTTTTTTTTTTAAAACGATCGTCATTTTAAATGATCGGGGAACGATCATTTCAAACGACTTTAGTCGCATGTGTGTATGCACCTTTACTTCCACCCATACAGACTGCGCACCTTCACAGTCTTCAGCTAGGTCTCCATTCATAGCAGGTATTAGGAAGTCTTAATAAGCAGCCAGACCTCTCCACATTTTCTGTCTGATCCATCCTTTCTAAACACACCAAACCCTTCCAATTTACTATTCAATCATGGCTATCATCCATCCACATCTCCTTTATTCCCACATTGTCTCTTTCCCTCGTCAGCAGCTCAAGTTTGCAATTTTTACCTATAAATGTCCGTACATACCCGTACATACGTGAAAGAAATCAGACTGCGATCTCTTGCTGAGAATGTGGACCCCTATGAGCTAGTACAGATGGAATTTTGTCATTTCACAAAATTGGCTAATTACATTTAAAATTTTAAATTTATGTTAACTTACAAGTAAAAGCATTAAAGGAACACTATGGTGAAAAATTGTAAAATGTAAAATATGTGCAAACATATACAAATAAGCAGTACGTTTTTTTCCAGAGTAAAATGAGCCATAAATTACTTTTCTCCTATGTTGCTGTCACTTACAGTAGGTAGTAGAAATCTGACAGAAGCGATATGTTTTGGACTAGTCCATCTCTTCATGGGGGATTCTCAGGGATTTATTTATTTTCAAAAGCACTTAGTGAATGGCAGTTGCTCTGTCCAACTGCCAAAAAACTGTGCAGCAAGCAGGGAAGCTGACCGGCATTGTTTAACCTCCTTGCCGGTTATCCCGAGCTCAGCTCGGGGTAACCTGCGCAGGAGGATATCTCAGGCCCCGCTGGGCCGATTTGCATAATTTTTTTTTTGTTACAAGCAGCTAGCACTTTGCTAGCTGCTTGTAACTTCCGATCGCCGCCGCTCGCCGCCGATCCGCCGCAATCCGCCGCGCCGAGTCGCTCCCCCCCGCCTCAGAGCCCTGCGCTGCCTGGCCAATCAGTGCCAGGCAGCGTTGAGGGGCGGATCGGGATTCCCTATGACGTCCCGACGTCCATGACGTCGGTGACGTCATCCCGCCCCGTCGCCATGGCGACCGGGGAAGCCCTGCAGGAAATCCCGTTCTCAACGGGATTCCCTGCATACTCTGATCGCCGAAGGCGATCGGAGTGGGTGGGGGGATGCCGCCGCTTAGCGGCTATCATGTAGCGAGCCCTTGGCTCGCTACATGATTTTAAAAAAAAAAATTTAAAAAATGTGCGGCGCTGCCTCCTTGCCGGATTTTTAAGACCGGCAAGGAGGTTAAATCCTTTTTAGGGAATATCTTTATAAAGAATAAAAGCCTTGCTGAGAACCCCCTATGAAGCGATGGACTAGTCCAAAACCTGTCGGTTCTGTCATTTCTACTACCTACTGTAAGTGACAGCAACATAGGAGAAAAGTAATTTATGGCTCATTTTACTCTGGAAAAAAATGTACTTCTTATTTGTTTATGTTTGCACATATTTTACATTTTACAATTTTTCGCCATAGTGCCCCTTTAATGAAATGAACACCTGGATTTAAAATGATCAACAATGTAATATGCTTGCATCATTGACTTTAGCTGGACTGATACAGCGTGTGCTGATTTCTGTTTGAAAGATAACGTGTTCCCAATGCTTCTGAAGAGTTCTGTCTCTAGTAGTGATGGGTCATTCGCGAACGAGCCGGCTCTAAGAGCCGGCTCTTTGCTGTGAATGACAAGAGCCGGCTCTCAGTTTTAAAAGAGCCGATGCCTCAGCCGCCCCACACAGCTCTGCTTTGCTGTGTAATAAAGGGCGCTGAGGCATGCTGGGAGATGTAGTCCTGTAGTTGCAGCTTGTAGGAGTGTATGGGGCGGAGCAGAGCAGTAGCAGGAGTGATTGCCCCAATCAGCGAAGCAGTCTGGAGTTGTCATGGAGACGGGGCGGGGCTTTTACTCCGATTCTGAGTGGTGTCCAGTGATATTTAATGAAGAGCCGATTGAGAGCCATAAGAGCCGGCTCTTTAATGGGAGCCGATTCAGAAGAGCCGATTCTCTGAGAAGAGCTGGAATTCCCATCACTAGTCTCTAGTCCCTTATTGTAAATTGTCACTCTGCACTCCTTTCCATTCTGCAGATCATGTCAAGGGTAATCAAAAGCCAGCAATAGGAGTAGCAGTCTTGTTTCTTACCACTAGGCCATAGTCAATAATGCAAGCATGTTGCATTCGTAATCATTTTAAGACATAAGTATATGTACACCAACACAGTAAAAGATATCTGTAGTTATAAAGAATTCTCTGAACAGAAAGTTGTAAACGGTTACATACAGCCTGGTCTCGCAGCCTTTCCCCTCGGATAAGGTAGTCTCGGTGAGAGGTGTCTGGTCGCCGCACCTTGCAGATCATGACGTGACTGAGACCTCCTCCTCCCATTGGCACCCAGCCCCCGCTAGAATCGTCTCTGGACATCACAACTGCTCGAACTCTGACGATGTAACTGCAGCAGCAATGGGGGAAAAAAATAATGTTCATTTGACATTTACAGTGGGAATGTTTAGAGCATACCTGAAGTGACATGTGATAGACATAGGTACATTTAATACTAGCCCTAGTAAGAAACAGTTTTAAAGAGAAACCATGACCAAGAATTGAACTTCATCCCAATCAGTAGCAGATACCCCCTTTTACATGAGAAATCTATTCCTTTTCACAAACAGACCATCAGGGGGCTCTGTATGGCTGATATTGTGGTGAAACCCCTACCACAGGAAACTCTGAGGACCGTGGTACTCCTGGCAGTTTCCTGTCTGTGAACCTTGTTGCATTGTGGGAAATAGCTGTTTACAGCTGTTTCCAACCGACAAAACAGAAAGCAGCAGCTACATCACCTGCCAGCAGTAAAAATGTCACCATGTGATAAATGTCAGAATGCAAATCAGAGATTTAAAAGATTTTACAATGGGCAAACACTGACTAAATCATTTATACATAATTATTGTAAAAATGAAGCACTTTTTTTTATTACATTATTTTCAATAGAGTTCCTCTTTAAAGTGCATCCGAGGTGAACTTTTATACATTGCATAATTGTGTTCCTTTCCTATTGTTTATAGGGCATTCCTCAAGCCAAATACTTTTTTTGTTTTTGTTTTAATACTCTAATTCCCTATAAACTAAAAAAGCCACGCCCACAGGTTTTCAGAGAGCCTTGGCAGTAGCAAGAGCTCATGGGAGCTCAGTCTGGGCAGGAGGAGGGGGGGGGGGGGGGGGTGTTACTAGCCATTGATTTCAGAGGCAGAGGGGAGGAGGGAGGAGGAGAGGGGAATAGGCTGATGGCTCAAGATACAGATAAGCCTGCCTATGTGTACTGTTTACAAACAACATGTCTGTTGTCATTGTATCACAGAAATAAATAATCATATTCTATTAAAACTGTTTGCAGCTAGATTTGCTGTATAAGCCATCTAAACTTTAGATAAGATATATAGACAAGTTATTTGTTATAGTTTTTCATCTCGGATCCACTTTAAGTCTCTTTCTGTTTTACAGTACAGCAAAAGTTAAACACTGTAGTTATCTATGCAAAAGAGCTTGTCAAAAAACTTGTCAAATTCAATCTATTTTCCAGAAAAGTAGATACAAGCTAAAATATCTGAGAAACGGTGAGATGAGATTTTAGTGCCAGAAAGTTCAAAGGGTCATTACTTCTCTTTCAGATTAAAGAGAACCTGAGGTGTGTTTAAAGAATGTTATCTGCATACAGAGGCTGGATCTGCCTATACAGCCCAGCCTCTGTTGCTATCCCAAACCCCACTAAGGTCCCCCTGCACTCTGCAATCCCTCATAAATCACAGCCGTGCTGTGAGGCTGTGTTTACATCTGTAGTGTCAGTCTCAGCTGCTCCCCCGCCTCCTGCATAGCTCCGGTCCCTGCCCCCGTCCCTTCCCTCCAATCAGCAGGGAGGGAAGGGATGCAGGCGGGGACTGGAGTTCTGCAGGAGGCGGGGAGAGCACCAGACTGACACTATAGAGATAAACACAGCCAGCTCTGACAAACTGTTTGTCAGCAGCGTGGCTGTGATTTATGAGGGATTGCAGAGTGCAGGGGGACCTTAGGGGGGTTTGGGATAGCAACAGAGGCTGGGCTGTATAGGCAGATCCAGCCTCTGTATGCAGATAATATTCTTCAAACCCACCTCGGGTTCTCTTTAAGAAGGCAGAAGGTGGATTCTAAGCAGCAACTGTGACAGTCTGATGAAATCTTAAAATTAAGTCCCTTAACCACTTGAGCACTGAGGGGTTTTTACCCATTTCGGACCAGAGCAATTTTCACCTGTCAGCGCTCCTCCCTTTCTTTTGCCAATAACTTAATCACTGCTAATCACAATTAAATGATCTATTTCTTGTTTTTTTGCCACCAATTTACTGTAGGCTTTCTTTGGGAGGTACAATATGCTAAGAATTATTTTATTGTAAATGCATTTTAATTGGAATAATAAGAAAAAAATTTAACAAAATCATTATTTCTCAGTTTTTTTTGCCATTATAGCTTTAAAATAAAACATTCTACTGTGGATAAAACCCACACATTTTATTTGCCCATTTGTCCCGGTTATTGCAACGTTTAAAATATTTCCCTAGTACAATGTATGGTGACAATATTTTATTTGGAAATAAAGGTGCATTTTATCAGTTATACGTCCATCACTAATTGCATATAATCCAAAGGTTGTGGATGGGCACTCCATCTGGTAAAGTCCGGGTGCCTGATACTGTGGCATAGGCAAAGCCACCTCCATATACAGCAAACAAATGTATCAGCACTCCCTTTTTCAGAAAGTACGCTCTTTATTGAGCCATATGTTTCCACAAAGAAAAGCCGACAATTGTTTTGAAACAATTTTCGGCTTTTCTTTGTGGAAACATATGGCTCAATAAAGAGTGTGTTTTCTGAAAAACGGAGTGCTGATACATTTGTCTGCCATCACTAATTACAAGCCCATAAATAATAGTAATATACCCTCTTGACATGCATATGAAAAAAGTTCAGTCCCTAAGGTAATTATTTATGTATTTCTTTTTTATGTCATTTTTTTTTTTATGCAGAAAAAAAAATATTTGGGTACTATGGGAGAGTATGGGAGGGAAGCAGTTAATTTTAAATGTAAGGGTTGGTATTTCTATTAAACAAAATGTATTTAGATGTAATTTTACTGTTTGGCCACAAGATGCATTATTTTCTATTCGCGTACGTAAGTATGTTTTTAGATACGTGAATAGGAAGTAATGTGTGGCACTGTAATTGATGCCAGCGTTCACTGACACGGGGACTTAGATCTCCCCGCTAACGGGCAGCGATGGGAGGGAGCAAGCGGCGGCCACCCGCCGCTGAAGACAACTATTCACGACCATGGGGCTTCAAGTGAAGTTTTCGTAGGCCGTGATTGTACTGCACATGGGGCAGTAAGTGATTAAACTTAAAACAAACATGTGTGACTCAGTTCTGTGTTACTTTAATGTTTTATTACACATAGAATTATCTCATAAGTTTATTTTCATTTCGGCAGCTGTAATACAATACAACTCAGTGAGAATTCACATGCGTCATCCACAAACATGTTCCCAAATCCTTAATATTACAACCGGGGCCGGTTCTAGACTTTTTTGCTGCCTGATGCAAACATGTGAGGATGCGCCCCCCCACCCAATTTGGAATGATCGCACAGCACCCAACAATTTACTCTGCTTCATTTAATGTTCTCACATGACATGCTGCAGCTCAACCAATAGCACACTGGCTGGCTGTGAGTCTGTGACAAACAAACAACTCACCCTCAGCTTCTCCATTCCTCCTCAGTCAGGACAGCAGTGCCACATCCTCCCTTCTGCTGCGCAAGTCAAATGAAACACTACTACTTTCCTGCCTCCCCCCTCCTCACTCACTGTCCGACTCCTCACACAGCACAACAAGCTGATTTTCCCCAATGATAACTTCTTCACCTAGCTTTCCTTCACCTCCTACTATAACGGCATGCACACAGTACAAACATGCTGCCCCTGTAATCTCTGTGCCTGATGCAAATGTTTCACCTTGCTTCATGAGAGAACCGGCCCTGATCGCAACGCATGGAAATGTACAATCTACTGTGAACGTTAACATGAAAGTCTATCAAGCCCATGGAGATCGCACACCATGCATGGTGAGTCCGAACAGACAGCACAAAAGCGCTTAATATTGCCATGCACAGACTACACACGGCAATATTACCCTTACTACTGGCACTGTGTATTGCGAGTTACGCTATTTGTGTTACCCAGAGGTACTCGACTAGCATGACCGTTACTATGGTTATGCGCATTACTATTGAGCATTACCATTAGTAGCACAAGTTACCTTAGCAACGGTCACGCTAGTTGAGTACCTCAGGTCGTCCTGATAGCGTAATTTGCGGTACTTGCTGCCAGTAGTAAGGGTAATATTGCTGTACGATATCTCTGCACAGCAATGTTATTGTGCTTTCGTGCATCAGGTCCATAGTGTGAACGAACCCTGATAGACTGACCTGCTGCGCAGATACTACTGAGTGTATACCAACAGCACCAAATACTGAATACTCCTAATCTCTAGAATCCCTAATCATGATAAAAAGCCACACAAACACACATCTAATGACCCAGTAGTAGCAGTAGAGTATTGTACCGTGTTAGCCATCAGCACAACCAATTTATTGACTGACTTTAAAGAATAATACTAAGCTTTCATGTATTCAGCCTTCTTCAGATTTGAGGATGGGCTTTCGCAGCAGGAGACCATCAAGAGTGCCTTTGGTATCACAGAAAAATAGGAAAAGATGACTGTTGTGGGCCCTTTCCATTGTGCTTGATCCGCTGATCGGTCTAAATCATGGTTTGAGGAACATTAATCAGAATTTACCCTGCTTCCATGGCCAGCCTAGTCCCCTGACCTCAATCCTATTGAGCACTTGTGGGACGAAGTTGAAAGATCACTTCAAAGCTTGGAAATGCCACCATCCAATCTGACAGAACTTAGAGCTGCCATTATGTCAGCATGGGCCAACATTCCTCAGCAACAGTATCAGCATCCTGTTGAGTCCATGCTAAGAAGAATATTGGCTGTGATCAGAGCTAGACATGGACCAACTCGTTATTAGAGGGTGTCTCTAATTTTTGGCCACTCAGTGTATAAATGATTACCTAAGATTGAGTCTGAATACAATAGATGTCGTCTTTGTTTATACCACAAGGAGATGCATACCTGTGTATGAGCCCCCAAACTTTCACATTGTTGGAGGTGACAGTGGAGTGGCTTGATCAGGTACTGGAATTAGGTTGTGTCTATTTTCATAAGAGAATTTCTTAGCTCCACCTGCAGGTAGCACCACCACAACATTCTTCAAAATCCTACCATAAAGCTAGACCTAAGCTAAAGGTGGCCATACACTGATAGATTTGCAGCAGATTCGACCATCAGATAGATTTCTGTCAGATGCCTGTCAGGTCGAATCTGACAGGAATGTATCTGATGTGTGCCACACACTAGGAACAGATTCCCAATAGATTTCAGAATGAAATCTATTGGAAATCTATTGAATATTGATCTAAATGCATTATTGCACCATTAGATCCAATGCAACTCTATAGGTGGCCATACACGTATAGATTTCCAGTAGATTCGACAATCAGATAGATTTCTAGCAGATGCCTGTTAGGTTGAATCTGACAGGAATGTATCTAATGTATGCCACACACTAGGAACAGATTTTCAATAGATTTCAGAATGAAATCTATTGGAAATCGATCTAAATGCATTATTGGACCATTAGATCCAATGCAACTCTGCCAGCAGCAGATCGACCTAGATTTTCCATCCTGTCAGATAGATCAAATTAATCGAAATTGATCGAAATTGGCCGCAAATTGATCGATCGATAGATTTGATAGAATCGATCGATGGCTGAAATCAACCAGTGTATGGGCCTCTTAAGGGCCATAGATCTCCTGTCAGCAGCAGATTGACCTAGATTTTCCACCCTGTCAGATAGATCAAATCAATCGAAATTGGACGCAAATCAATTGATCGGCCAATCGATCGTGCATTGATCAAAATCGAAAAAATGTCTTGGCTTGGCTTTGTTTAGTGTGTGTATGAAGCTTTAGGGCCTCAAAAGTGGCAGATGCAATTTTCTACAGGGTGTTTCTACAGGGCATTATGCCAGCGAATATTCACTAACCTGGCTGAATGGTCTGTATCAGCATTCAACAGCTGCGCATGCAGAAATTGAATTTTCAAGATTTAATAGAATAAGGACAGTAGGCATGGTGACTATATAAGTGAATTGATACAGAATAGCTTTGTTTGTGGGAAGGGGGGGGGGGGGGGGGGGATTTGGTCAAAATCCTGCCATCCATCTCAGGCTTGTCAGGTACTGTCTGTCTATGTAAAAATGTAGGCTTTGCTATGCCCATCTCAATGTACATCTATGTTGTCAAGTACTGCCTGTCTTTGCAACAATTGCCTATGCCATGTGTACCAAACCTATTCTGGGTACAACAACCATCGTACTTGGCAAATTAAGTCAATTCTGATTCTGATGCAACTATGGCTGCTGACTGACTTATTGGTATTCTGAATTGTCATTTGGAAAGCAGTAAGTTTGAACACATATTAGGTCCTGTGTCAGAGTTCACCACAGCTATGCCAGGGTAATTGTGCAATTCTGAGGCCCCATGTTTATACTCACCTAGGGCCTAATTTTAACTTAAAGCGGAATATAACCCAGAATTTCTTCTTTGCTCTAATAAATTATTCACAGCATATTATATACAACCAGCATTTTTTTTTACTAGAACATCATTCAAAGGGTTAACACAGGCTTTAGAACAGTGGTCCTCAAACTAAGGCCCGCGGGCCGAATGCGGCCCCCTGAGGCTCTTTTACCGGCCCCCACACACAAAATGTATTACTTATAGATGCGGTCAGCTACATCTTCAAATATTGATGATCCACATATAGAATAGCAGTGCTGGCACCACCCATCCACATGGAGGCCAGAAAGCAGTCATTCGCTGGTTTCCAATCAAATTCCACATCAGGTGACACTGCTGTCCAATTGGCCTGCAGGTTGTCACCTGGGTATGCTTCACTGCCTGGCCCGCAAAGACATTATTATTATTATTTATTGTATTTATAAAGCGCCAACATATTACGCAGCGCTGGACATTAATTTAGGTTACAGACAATATTTAGGTGTGACAAAAAGCAATATGACAATACAGGAATACAAGAAAACCAGATCACACAGCACAGTATGAGTACAAGGTAATGCTTAGTCAGTCACTGGATGGGAGCATGGAGTTAGGCAAGTTAGGTTCACTCAGATGCATAGCATGGGTGCACAGTAATGGAGGTGCATGATCAGGTAGGACACAAAAGGAGGAGGACCCTGCCCAAAGGCTTACAATCTAGAGGGAGAGGTAGGGACATGAGAGGTAGGGGACCAGAGTTCAGCTGTGGGTTTAGAGCAATTGTGAGGGGTGGTAGGCCAGAGTGAAAAGGTGAGTTTTGAGGGCCTTCTTGAAGGTGTTGAAGGAGGGGGCTGCCCTAATGGGTGGAGGTAGGGAGTTCCATAGTGTTGGAGCGCCTCTTGAGAAGTCTTGGAGGCGTGCATGGGACTGGGTGATGCGGGGGACGGTCAGGCGAAGTTCATTGGAGGAGCGGAGTGAGCGGCTAGGTGTGTATCTCTGAGTAAGATCAGAAATGTAGGTTGAACAGGTTTTGTGGACGGATTTGTAGGTCAGACACAAGCCAGTGGAGGGATTCACGGAGGGGAGCTGCCCTGGTGGAGCGATGGGAGGAGTGGATAATTCTGGCTGCCACATTCATGATGGACTGCAGTGGGGCTAGTCGGGTCATAGGGAGACCAGACAGAATGGCATTGCAGTAGTCGAGGCGGGAAATTGTGAGGGCATGGATGAGGAGTTTGGTGGTGGCAGAGGTCAGGAAAGGGAGAATCTTACAGATGTTACGAAGGTGGAAGTTGCAGGACTTTGTGAGGTTTTGGATGTGGGGAGTGAAGGAGAGTGCGGAGTCCAGGGTGACACCCAGACAGCGGGCTTGAGAGGTAGGGCGAATGGTAGTGTGGTTAACAGTGACCTGCACATCTGGGAGGTCCAGGGATGACCGGGGTGGGAAGATCATAAATTCCGTTTGGTCTAGATTTAGGCATCATTTTATGTATACTTCGGCCCCCCAGCAGTCTGAAGTATGTTGACCCGGCCCTCGACCCAAAATGTTTGGGGACCCCTGCTTTAGAAGAGTCAATGCCTTCAGAGCTGGCGCTTCAGAAAGTTAAACAATGTAATCTTGTGTTTACTTAAATGTATCAAGTGTGGAATGTGACACATTCTCTGACTGTGCAAGAGCTCCCGGACACAGAGAAAGAGGCAAACCATGTCTGCCTGAATGAATGAATGAATGAATAAAAGCAGTTATTAATAAAATGCAAAGTCAGCTCATAAAGCAAAAAACTGTACTTTTGGGAAGCTATAACTTATAAATGAATATAATAATACTTATGCACAAATGCAAATATGATAACCGTATGGCATATAAAAAGTAGGAAAACATGTTTTTATTGAATATTATGTCCGGGTTTTAGGCTGGTTTCGCAGTGGGATGTTAAAGTCCCACGTTACAGCAGCCAGTAACGCAGCCTAACTCACAGCACTGTAAAATCAATGTGCTGTTCACAGTGCACACGTTGCGTTACATAGTAACGCAGCACGTTTAAACAAAGTGCTGCATGCTGTACGTTATACTGGGCTAAGCAGCGTTAGACTGTTTGCACATGCTCAGTAATGTTGGAGGAGGAGGTCTCCCCTCCTCCACCGTGGCCAGCCACATGGCTAATTAATATTCACTGCGCTGTGGTGACTCATGGTGGGACTGTAGTGTTGTCCGGATCATGAACGAATCGTTCATTTGATCCGAATCTTTTTTCTGAGTCGAATCATCCAGATCATCACAATGAAAGATTCGGTTCACAGTGGATGTCGGTCTGGAAGAAACAGGAACATACAGAATGTACAGTGCAGTGAAAGTCCTGTCCTGCTAATCATGTCACCCACAGTGTTGCCAACTCATGCCTTTATTTACTGACACATATGAATTATACATGTTTCGTGGCTAGGTAGATGCAGGTAAGGCACTGATTATGTGTAAGTAGCCCCAGAACCTGTATAACTTAGATGTGTCAGTAATTAAAGGGATGAGTTGGCAACACTGGTCACCCAGTCTGCTTCCCTAGTAAAATGTTTCAAATGATTCGGTTCAAAGATCCGGATCTTTTCAATAATCCGAATCCTTAAAAAGATCCGGACTTCCTATCACTAACCTGGAGTGGCTGCTGTGAGAGCTGCATAACGCAGCTCAATCTGACGTCCAACTTCAACACCACCATGCGTTGCGTTAGGGGCACGTTATGCGACCATAACGTCCCCTAAAACGCAACATCTTGGTGGGAAAGTAGCCTTAAACCGCTTTAAACTAGCCCTGTGTGCAAGACAGATGGAAAAGGTCACTGCAAAAGCCTGTAGTTCCTGTGCAGAAAGTACAGATTCTGCCGTGAACAACAATATACAGTAGAGTCCTGGTTATCCAGAACTCAGCTAACCAGCAATCTCAACCAACCAGCACAAATCACCAGCAGTACTCACAGTGGTGAAGGCCAACTTCTTAGGCTGTTTGTGGGCTCTCCTTAGCATAAAGTTATCCTCTAAATGAAATAACATTTTTAATTTGAATATTCAATATTTTCTTCATTAAAGTGGACCTGTGAGTGTTTTTTTTCAATGAGCCAACTGTACGCCAACCGTCATACGCTTGACCCTGGGAGGAGGGGCAATGTAGATGCAGTTTAAAAGGGCACCAGACACATCTTGTTGAAAAGCGCACCGGCTATAATATTGGGCACCGGGCCACCCGCTATTTTAGAGGGCACCTTTGCTAACAGGACAACGGTGACAGGGTAAGCATCAGCAGGGGGTGGTGTTAAGGTTAGGCACCACAAGGGGGGGTTAAGGTTTAGGCACAACCAGAGGGGTCTTAGGGTTAGGCACCAGCAGGGGAGTTAGGGTTAGGCACAGCTAGGAGGGGAGGTTTAGGTTAGGCACCACCAGAGGGGTCTTAGGGTTATACACCACTGGGGGGGGTCTTAGGGTTAGGCATCGGTAGAGGGAGGGTTGGGTTAGATTTTAGTAAAATATTGGTTAATATTACCAATATTTTACTATAATTATTAGGTAGTCGAATATTAGTAATTTTACTGACATTCAACTTTCAGCTTTTGGGGAAAAGCTTATAATTAAAAATGAATACTTACCTGCCCAAAACAAATCTTTCTTCCAAGTATCCTCTAACTGCCACAGTACCTAACAGCCCACTAGTCCCTCTAACGCAGGGGTCAGGAAACTTTTTGGCTGAGAGAGCCATAAACGCCACATATTTTAAAATGTAATTCTATGAGAGCCATACAATATGTTTCAAACTGGGACAGTGTGCATGCGCAGCAGAGGGATCACGTTCCTGTTGCCATGGTGATGTGTATACAGTTGATCCGCCGGGCAGCGGAAGTGTCAGACACGTCTTCAGCTTCTCTTGGGTTTCAGCAACATCAGCAATTTCCCCGAGAGCCAGACAGGAGGAATACCGACTTTGTAGAACCTCGTGCCTGCATGAGACGCCGTCTCCTCCCGAAGCCCCCCCCCCTCTCCTCACTTCACCACAGATAGGACCTTCATCATACCACTAGCTGGGGCAGTATACCAGGACTTTGATTCCAACCCGGATAACATGCCCATCTGATCAGCATTGCAGCTTTGCACACCTCGGCTGCCAGCAATATTGCCAGCAACTTTGGACATTGCTAGTCGTGGCACTTTTGGAGCACTGCTACTAAGCATGGTATCTGGACTGTCACTAGCTACCAGAGGTGGATTCCTCAAGCTTCAGGACGTCTGCTGACTACGGAGTGGTGAGATACTGCGGAACTGCATACTTACTGACAGTCAGTGTGATGTTGTTGTGTATGGCCACGATGGATATGCCAAGTTACATCCTTGCATACTAATCCACTGCTTGCTTGCTGCTTCGCTTTTTTGCTTTTATTTGGATGCTAATCAGATGGTTTTGCTCTGGACTGCCCTGCTTTTTCTAGATTGTGAGCTCACTCACTCAGTTACTAAATCTGGCCAGTGGTGCGCTTGAGTGGTGTTGTATGGTGGGTTTGCGTGAGGAGGTGGCCATCTCATGGGTGGTTTTTAAAGTTGTAGGATAGTTATATAAGAATGTCTTAAAGTGAACCTAAAGCCGGTAAAAAAAAATGAGATTAACTCACCTGGGGCCTCCCTCAGCCCCCTGCAGCCGATCGGTGCCCTCGCAGCTCCGCTCCGATGTCCCAGGACCCGCCGGCGAGCACTTCCGGTTTCGCCGTCACTGGCCGACAGGCATGGGAACGCGAGTGATTGTTCGCGTTCCCAGCCTGTATATCGCCCCCTATGCTGCTATTGCGGCCAGGAGGACATCGGAGCGGAGCTGCGAGGGCACCTATCTCATTTTTTTTTACCGGCTTTAGGTTCACTTTAATATAATTTATACCTTTATAGATTCTTGTGGGAGTTTCCCTTTTCTTTTTAGTACAACTGGAAGCATGTGTAGAAACTAATTTCCTCTCCATTACATTGTGTATTTTGTAGGACGAGATCCTCACACTTTGGCCCAATAGACTGCCTGTCAAGTGACAGGCAGCCTATTGGGCCAATCAAAGTGCGGGGATCTCGTCCTACACAGTCATTTCACCAGACAGGGACAATTAGAGCGGTCCTGACGAAGCACCTATCTGTGGGGTGCGAAACAGCTGTCAACCTCTTCTCATGCTGACCCCTCTCTCTCCTGCTGCTCTGTTGCTGTGGATGTTCACATTTTAACTTTATACAAATAATGGTCTTTTAACTGGATGTGCCCAGCCGCTCCTATCTATACATTAACAGGGACAATTGGAGCAGCTGTTTGTTTTGGGGGAGCGCAAGTAAGTTAGTAGTGCATCCTACAGCAGTAGCGTACCTACTTTGAAAATTTTACTTGTGCTGCCACACTAAGCTGCGCTGCTTGAGTAGTGTAGCTTAGTGAATCAACCCCTACTGATTTGTCTGTGAGCCAGATGTAACTATCAAAAGAGCCACATCTGGCTCCCAAGCCATAGGTTCTCTACCCCTGCTCTAACGTGACATGCTTTCATGGCTTTTGACTGGTGCAGAGGGCAGGCAGAAGTACTGGGACTACCTGGCATGCCAGCCAGTTTCTACATGTGCCGTTCACAAAGACATCATGGAATGCATCCAATCACATGTCCAGGAAACACCTGGGGACAGAGGGGGCCATAGAGCAGCCTCATCACACATAAGGGCTGTTCAATGGCAACTACTGTGTTTGCAGAAACAGCATTCCTACACATGTGAGGAGAACTCCTCCTTGTGGAATGCATATGTCACTGCAATTCACAACTAAAATCTGAAGGTGTGAAGGGAGAAATGAATTGTACTTTTAGTTTGTGTAAAGTAATGAATGCGACACACTTAAAGAATAACTCCAGTGAAAATATTGTAATTAAAAAAAGTGCTTCATTTTTACAATAATTATGTATAAATTATTTAGTCAGTGTTTTTCCATTGTAAAATCTTTCCTCTCCCTCATTTACATTCTGACATTTATCACATGGTGACATTTTTACTGCTGGCAGGTGATGTCACTGGAAGGAGGAGATGCTGCTTGTCTTTTTGGTAGTTGGACCCAGCTGTAAACAGCTGTTATTTTCCACAATTTAACAAGGTTCACAGACAAGAAACTGTCAGCACCATGGTCCTTACATCCCACTGCGGGAGGGGTTTGACCACAATATCAGCCATACAGCGCCCCCTGATGATCCGTTTGTGAAAAGGAATAGATTTCTCATGTAAAAGGGGGTATCAGCTACTGATTGGGATGAAGTTCAATTCTTGGTCACGGTTTCTCTTTAAGGCTGGTTCACACTAGGACCGCAAAACCCAATTTTCTGTGCAAATTTTTGGTGATTGCGTTGCAACTCCCATCTGGGGGATAGAGAATGTCAACATAATTGCGTCTGAAATGCTGCATGCAGCGCATTTGTGGTTTGAAAAGTACCTGAGGAGTGGCAACGGGGGCAGATGGGACACAGAAGCATGTCCCCTGCTGCATGACATGCCTCTGTGTCCCCTCTCTCTGCCCCCCCCCCCTCCCCGAAATTGGCAACATGATTGTCCAATTCTCAAGGGGAAGGGAGGAGAGATACAGTATTCCCTGCTCCTCAAACGCCCACTGCGGGCATTCCTGCAGGCCTTTCCCAGTTGCCATTGGGCAGCTCTGCCTGTCCATGGCCGCTCCCCCATACTGCTCCCCGCCTCCCTGCACGTGAGACACACAGAGCAGCTCTTCCAGAGTCGTGGCCCCAGGGGTCACCGAATCGAAAGTCGGCTATAGCAGGCCACAGGAGCAGGGACTGTGGCTACCTGATCCACCCAGCCCCCCAGGTAACATTGATTTTTTTTTTTTAATTTAAATCCCCACCTCGGGTTTCCATTAAAGAAAAACATTTCTTTGTTACAGCTTACAGAACTCCTGCTATAAATCTGCAGTGTGTCTACTTCCTAGTTTCATGGAAGCAGAGAAAGGGTTAACCTCCTGTATCTATGTCAACCAAGACTGCTGAATTTCTGTGCTGACACAGCTGAGAGCACAAATTACACTTGTGGTTACTTTTAGTTGAGGGGGAATTAGACAAGCTCTCCTCTCTAAATACACACACGGTGGATTTTTGTGTTTTTCTTGTGTCCTGTAAATAGTTCAGGTCCACTTTAAATGGTCCCTTTGTACAGTGGCTTGCAAAAGTATTCGGCTCCTTTGAAGTTTTCCACATTTTGTCACATTACTGCCACAAACATGAACCAATTTTATTGGAATTCCACATGAAAGACCAATACAAAGTGGTGTACATGTGAGAAGTGGAACGAAAGTCATACATGATTCCAAACATTTTTTACAAAGAAATAACTGCAAAGTGGGATGTGCGTAATTATTCAGCCCCCCTGAGTCAATACTTTGTAGAACCACCTTTTGCTGCAATTACAGCTGCCAGTCTTTTAGGGTATGTCTCTCCCAGCTTTGCACATCTAGAGACTGAAATCCTTGCCCATTCTTCTTTGCAAAACAGCTCCAGCTCAGTCAGATTAGATGGACAGCATTTGTGAACAACAGTTTTCAGATCTTGCCACAGATTCTCGATTGGATTTAGATCTGGACTTTGACTGGGCCATTCTAACACATGGATATGTTTTGTTTTAAACCATTCCATTGTTGCCCTGGCTTTATGTTTAGGGTCGTTGTCCTGCTGGAAGGTGAACCTCTGCCCCAGTCTCAAGTCTTTTGCAGACTCCAAGAGGTTTTCTTCCAAGATTGCTGTAATGATCGGTGTTAGTAAGCAGAGAGAATCTGATTATTGGCGATCTGCAGTATCACCAATAATGCAGATATCACCTGATTATTGACGATCTGCAGAATCACCAATAATGCAAGTGTAACGAACCTCTGGATACTGAAGCAGAAATAATAACAATCAACAAGTACAATAAACAAGACTGTGGAAATATCCACCACACGGTGATTCCTCAGAGGTGTGGTTACCTCTGAATGGGAACCCCGTGTGTGAGATCCTCGGCCCAAGCGAAGATTGGGATCTCAGCTCCTGGCAGTAATCGTCTGCTAGGGCAGGCGTCTCGGAGAGGCAAGCCTCAGAGATTTCCCACCAGAGGGAGACGTTCCACTGGGGAAAAGAGAAAGGTCAGACAGGCAGAGGTTCGGCAACAGAGAGACGGTAGCAGTACAAGAGCAGAAGGCTGATTCAGAGTCCGTTAAACAGGCAGGGTCGGCAACTAAGAATCAGATAGGCAAAGGTACAAAATCGAGAAGAGGAGAGAGTAGTCAGGGATAGCCAAAGTCAAGACACAGATAAATATGCAATACAATCCTAGACTGAGGTGTGATGTCCTTGATATCAACACCAGGGAACTGAGCTAAGGTCTCAGCGTTTACACCTAAGTATTCACGACAGCAGACAGTGAGCAAATGACAACTGTGGGCTTAAATGCTGAAGCCCAGTTCCACCAGCCCGCCCAGGGGGCTGGAGCTGAAGTCAGCAAGTGATTGGCTGGCTAAGGTCAGCTGATCGCCGGATCAGCTGACCTGTCTCCTCCGAGAATAAAGATCCTGCCGCCTCGCGCGCGTGCGCATGACCCTCTGCCTCTGCATCACTGAGAGGCCAGGTCCCTGGTCAGCGCATGCCCGCACACGGAAGTCCGCCGGCTGAGCAGCGGGACCTGCCGCCATCCTGTCAGCCGCAGCGGAGCCCGCCCTGCTCTGCGCCGGCGGCTCCGTAGACGTTTCGAAAACCGCCGGCTGGGATGCGGAGGCCGCCGCCACGCTGCCCTGCGCGGCGGCGGCTCCGCTATTGCTTACAATTGCCCTGTATTTGGCTCCATCCATCTTCCCATCAATTCTGACCAGCTTCCCTGTCCCTGCTGAAGAGAAGCACCCTCAGAACATGATACTGCCACCACCATATTTGAAAGTGGGGATGGTGTGTTCAGAGTGATGTGCAGTATTAGTTTTCCGCCACACATAGTGTTTTGCATTTTGGCCAAAAAGTTCAGTTTTGGTCTCATCTGACCAGAGCACCTTCTTCCACATGTTTGCTGTATACTCCACATGGCTTGTGGCAAACTGCAAATGGGACTTCTTATGCTTTTCTGTTAACAATGGCTTTCTTCTTGCCACTCTTCCATAAAGGCCAATTTTGGGCAGTGCATGACTAATAGTTGTCCTATGGACAGATTGTCCCACCTGAGCTGTAGATCTTTGCAGTTCGTCCAGAGTCACCATGGGCCTCTTGACTGCATTTCTGATCAGCGCTCTCCTTTTTCGGCCTGTGAGTTTAGGTGGACGGCCTTGTCTTGGTAGGTTTACAGTTGTGCCATACTCCTTACTTTAACGGTTGGGTGTCGCAGCTCAGATGTCTGATTATTTGGTGATTTGCAGAATCGCCAATAATGCAGACGCTATACCTGATTATGTGTGATCTGCAGAATCACCAATAATACCAGTATAGCAATGCAAGGAGCTGAGTGTGTAGTGCTTGGTGTAACCGTAACTTTAATAGTTTGGCGAGACCTCACCAGAGGGGCTGTTAAGGTACTATCGGTATACTGACCGTGTGCTAGAGTACAATAACTTTAATAGTTTGGCGAGACCTCACCAGAGGGGCTGGTGAGGTACTGTCGGTACACTGACCGTGAGCTAGAGTACCAACCCCAGCAAGCTGGAGATACTAAGACTGAAGAGATAGAACCTCCTGAGGAGCGGGTGATTCAGACAGTACTACAGCCTAGAGATCACCTGAGGGGCAGGTGATTGAGACTGTATTGCAGCCTGAGGGGCAGGAGATACAGACAGTACTGTGACTAATGATCACCTGAGGAGCAGGCGAATCAGACCGTACTGCAGCCTAGGAGCAGGAGGTACAAACAGTACTGCAACTAGTGATCACCTGAGGAGCAGGCGATTCAGACTGTACTGCAGCCTAGGAGCAGGAGCAACTGGTCACCAGCAAATAACTTCACCAGAGGAGCTGGAGAAGCTAACACCTCACCAGTGGCGAGGGCCCACTGGTGAGTAAAATGGTCAGACAGGCAAGGGTTGGCAACAGAGAGGACAGTATCAGAACAGAATCGTGAGGCAGAAGAGTAATCGGTAATCAGACAGAGGTTCAGCAACTTTGAGGCAGATAGGCAGAAGTACAGAATCAGTAAACGAGATCAGAGTCAGAGTTTAGCCAGAGTCATACACAGGTAATCAATACAATATAACAATTTCTAGTCTAGGTGTGAAGTCCTTGGTTTCAACACCTGGGATCTAGTCTAAGGTCTGAGCGCTAACACAAGAAGTATTCACGACAGCAGACAGTGTCTGATTGAAGCCCGGAGGCTAATGCTGGGAATACACGGTTCGTTTTTGCCTTCGTTTAAACCTTCGATTCGTTCGGTAAACGAATCGAGTGTTGAAAACGTATGTGAAAATAGTCATAATCTCATTATAGTTTCGATTAATAGACCCCAAAAACGAACGACTAGTGATCGAACATGTTTGATATTATCTCTCTTTATCCATCTAATCGAGCCATTGGTAGGCTTGATGGCTGTTCAGATCGATTATATATTCGTTTATGCTAGTCCGTCCCTGTAAAAAGGGATTTTCGTTTCGTTTCTTTGCAGCCTTCGATCATTGGAAAAACGAAACCATCAGAATCGAAAAAAAAAACGAAACCGTGGGTGGTGATATTAACCGTATGACCGATTATTTCGGGATCGAAAAGGACAAAAGGCACAATCGAAACGAAGGTTTAAACGAAGGCAAAAACGAACCGTGTATTCCCAGCATTAAGAAGCAGAGGAGACCTCACTGGCACGCCCCCTGCAGCCAGCCAATCCTGGGCGCCGTGAGGCTCCTCTGACGTCAGCCGACCAGCAGGTCAGCTGACGAGCCTCCTCTTTGCATAAAGGTCCCGTCTGTGCGCGCGCCCGCGCGAGGCGGTGACCCCTTGAGAGAACAAACATTCGGTCCTCGGCGTCCTAGACGCCGAGAGGACGGGCAGCGGCATGGAGGCAGCTGCGGCGGCGGTGCTGTTTGCCGCAGCTGCTCCGTTCGTTACACTTCCATTTCTGAATGATTGTTTCAACAGTGCTCTGTGGGATGTTCAAGGCTTTGGAAATCTTTTTGTAGCCTAAGCCTGCTTTAAATTTCTCAATAACTTTATCCCTGACCTGTCTGGTGTGTTCTTTGGACTTCATGGTGTTGTTGCTCCCAATATTATCTTAGACAACCTCTGAGGTCGTCACAGAGCAGCTGTATTTGTACTGACATTAGATTACACACAGGTGCTGTAATGATCGCTGCTGCAGCAAGTGTTGCTGGAAGTAGTAGTGCTGCAGCTCAGGCAGTTCTGATGTCTTTCCATGCAAGCTGCATAGCTTTGTCTGTCTTTCCCTGCTGTCAGCTTGTGACTGATTATCAGTGGCGTAGCTAAGGAGCTGTGGGCCCCGATGCAAGTTTTACATGGGGCCCCCCAAGCACTCTATACATAACAATTGATACGGCGCACCAAACCTTGCCAATGGCAACTACAGTGTTTTATAAACAAATTCTGGGATACGATCCTTTATATGGTGGAGGATCAAAAAACACAGTCCTTTTTTGGGGCAATCCACCTTGCCCTTCAACACTTGTTTATACCTTTAAAAAGGACTAAATATGCTAAAATGCAATCTCAAATAGGCAAAGAAAGTCTCTGAAAAAACTTTATTGACACACGTACAAAAAATAGAAAAATGGTTCTTCAATATCACAAGGTCTAAAAAGCACATTGGTTGGTATGAAACAACAATTGGTTGTAGCTTTGTGGGCATTTAAACTTCAAGGCAACGACACATGTTCGTTTCGGGCTTTTGTATAGAATTGTATGTGCCCTTCGTCAGGCCGTAATACCCAATTCTGCGTAGCTCAACCAAGGGAAGTTAAGACCAATCATGCGAAGAGCCAAAAAATGGTGGGCATCTGAACCCACCAGACGCACTTAACCTTCCCAGAAGCTGTAATAAGGAGCTGCTACACGGAATCCGTGTAGCAGCTCCTTATTACAGCTTCTGGGAAGGTTAAGTGCGTCTGGTGGGTTTAGATGCCCCCCATTTTTTGGCTCTTCGCATGATTGGTCTTAACTTCCCTTGGTTGAGCTACGCAGAATTGGGTATTACGGCCTGACGAAGGGCACATACAATTCTATACAAAAGCCCGAAACGAACATGTGTCGTTGCCTTGAAGTTTAAATGCCCACAAAGCTACAACCAATTGTTGTTTCATACCAACCAATGTGCTTTTTAGACCTTGTGATATTGAAGAACCATTTTTCTATTTTTTGTACGTGTGTCAATAAAGTTTTTTCAGAGACTTTCTTTGCCTATTTGAGATTGCATTTTAGCATATTTAGTCCTTTTTAAAGGTATAAACAAATGGCAACTACAGTGTCAGAGGTGCAAGAAGAGGCTGGGAAACAGTTTGTTAGTGATTACTACTATTCACAGCATCTATAGAAATGATTATTATGAGCACAGGACCAATAGAGAGGTAATAATGTAGATGAGGGAGAGCCCTTCGGGGCCCCTCTGGCCCAAGGGCCCCGATGCGGTCGCTACCTCTGCACCCCCTATTGCTACGCCCCTGCGTGATTATCATTCACCTGTGTGGGAATCTGCATGTCTGCTCCCATTGGATGACCTCAGTATAAAGATCTGCTTCCTGCAGGGTTTCCTTGGGTTTTCATAGCTTCAGTTTAAGCCTGTCTTGCTGTCGCTTCAGCCCTCGATCGTGTTTCTTGTTCTAAAGATACTTTGCTGGTCTTTGCATCATATATTGGTTCATTGCCAATATATATGCATACCAGCACGTTTATTATTTTCCTTGTATTTGTGTTACGTTGATACATCAGTGTCGCTGATGTATACGTACACGAACTGTTTATATCCTGTGTGCAGTTAGTCAGCTTTCCAGCACGTTTTGGTAGGTTGCGCATACCGTGACCACCCGTGCTGAGGTAGTTACCCTGCTCCTGGTTCTGTTTGTGGATTGCGTTCATCTCTGCGAAGAGATAACGAATCCTTCTGAATCCTGTTCTGTTACCGTTTGTGGATTGCGTTCATCTCTGCGAGGAGATAACGAATCCTTCTGAATCCTGTCCTGTTACCGTTTGTGGATTGCGTTCATCTCTGCGAAGAGATAACGAATCCTTCTGAATCCTGTTCTGTTACTGTTTGTGGATTGCGTTCATCTCTGCGAAGAGATAACGAATCCTTCTGAATCCTGTTCTGTTACCGTTTGTGGATTGCGTTCATCTCTGCGAAGAGATAGCGAATCCTTCTGAGTCCTGTTCCCTGTATTACTCCAGTCCTAGTCAGCGTTCCTGCTTATGTCATATATCGGTTCATTGCCGATATATACATATGTTAGTCAGACGTTACAAATAGTTTCATTGATAGCTGTAATTGTAATACGCTAGGAAAACATACTTATTGTTTATTTGTCTGTGTTACGTTCATCTATTTTGATCCTGCTATTTCCTGACTATCCTGTCCTGTCTTTGTGAGGCACGCCATCGCCGAAACGCATTGGCTGCCTCATTCCAGTCTGTGTTATTGTGGACGCTTGCTGTCACTAAGTAGTGGCTAGTTAAGCAAGCGTTCATTCTGTTTACCTGTCCTGATCTCCTCAGTTCTGGTTTATGCGCTCAGCGCTACTTTGCGCTGAGACGTTATAACGAAAGCATTGTTTGTGGCTGTCAGATCTGCACCGGCTCTGTGCGCCACAATCTCCTATTGGAGTCAGTCCTCCCCTCCACTATACTAGGAATAGCCTGTTTCCTTGTGCTAGTGTGTGTACCTCCTCCACGTCAGCTCATGCGTTGCATGCTGACTGTGAAGAATACACCACCAAGCCTTACAGGTGCACTCTGTTTAGCTACTAGCACTCATGGTCTATGGGCAACTGACTGCACTAAGACCAAAGGGGGCTGAATAATTACGCACATCCCACTTTGCAGTTATTGATTAGTAAAAAATGTTTGGAATCATGTATGATTTTCATTCCACTTTTCACATGTACACCACTTTGTACTGGTATTTTTACGTGGAATTCCAATATAATTGATTCATGTTTGTGGCAGTAATGTGACAAAATGTGGAAAACTTCAAGGGGGCCGAATACTTTTGCAAGCCAATGTATATAGCACTTTTATGATCACTGGATGCTGGATAAGCAAACCGCCGAAATGCCGCAGAAAAGTGCCCTAGTGTGAACCAGGCCTAAAGCTGCCCAATAACAGTGTGATTTTTACCAAACGATCATATTTTTGATAAGATACTGAATATTGAATACTTCATAATACTACCAATTACTGAATCTGAGAGAACCTAAGCGCTTTGAGTCCTATGGGAGAAAAGCGCTATAGAAATGCTATTGTATATTGTATAAGATAATTGTGATCAAAAGAAAAGATTGTATTTAGGAGATCCACTGGATTAAAGAATCCAAACTATTCTTGATATCGCAACCAGTTGTTATCATATATATGAAATATATATGAAAAAAATCCGCTGCACAGACCGATCCGTTCTTTTGGCCAACGACCTTCTCTGTCCTACCATACCATCTGAACAATCTGATCAAAAATACAATAGTTGTACCATGATATGGGCTCTTTAAGAAAGCAGCAACTGGATATCTTTTACAACAAGACGGATACTGTTGCCATGGTTTCTAACAAGCTTTTTTTTTTTTTTCTTCCTTTAAAGAAAGGTTTAATAGAAGCAGAATGAAGCTGAAAGGTAATATTTGATGGCATGCAGTTACAAAATGACTTGTAAACAATGAAATATATGACCTATCCCCATATACAAGAAAGGTAAAAATGCCGTAGGAAATTTGGGCGCACCATGCGCCGCCATAGTGCCTAAGGTGGCCATAGCCATAGCGATGCTCAGACAGTAATGTGGGGTCTGTCAAAAGACTGAATGCAAATTAGTATAAAGACAGTGTAATTTGGCCACCCGCAGTAGATGTAAGCTGAATTGCATCTTAAGGCCTTTACCCACCACGCGATTTTCCTGAGGACAGGCGATTTTTTGAGCCCCGAGCAGTCATTTCCGCAATCTCGCGACGTGAGTACAGGCCCGCGATCGCGCTAACGACGTTTAGTGACGCACGCCGATAACGAGTGTCACAGCAGATTGGATCATTACGTTCTCCGACGAATCTGTGCAAAGTACCACAATCGCTTGACTTCCCGTTCACGCCCGTTGTATAACATTGCTAGATGTCACAAGCAGAAAGAGGCATCACTGAACGCTGTTCGTCAAGGGGGCGTCGCTGGACCCGTGGGGTGGTGAGTACCTAGCGTTACCGCAGAGTCAATGGTGGCCAATGGAGGGGTAATAGTAATTCACGACGCTAGGACTTTTGCCAGAGCAGGATGAGATGTTTTTCAGCTTTGCCTTGCGCCCAAATTTTCCGGCGCCTTAATTACATGCCTAACCCCATGTAAGGTAAACAGACCATATTTGAAATAAAAATTAAAAAAAGATGTTGTTCAGAATCAGCAACATTTGACATGGTTTAGCTGAACTAAAATTTCTGTTATTCCCCATGGCCCTAACCCCATTGTTTTATCAGATACAGGTAATGAACCGTAAAAAAGATATTTTTTGTACCCCCCCCCCTTCAGATAACAGTATTAGGTACCTTTGTTCTTCCACCTCCCCCATATAGCGATATTAGGATAGCCTAGAAGAAGTAAGTCTAAATGCAGGGACGGATCTAGGGGGGGGGGGGGGGGCAAGCGGGTATCTTGCCCCAGGCGCAGTGTTTGTTGAATTCTTAAAAAGGCGGCAAAATGAATGGCAGTTTAGGCGCCAAAACCTGACCTTTAGGCGCCAAAACCTGACCTTCCCCCAGGTGCAACTTGGTCTTGATCCGTCCCCCCCTCCCCCAAAAGAAGCACAGACAGCACTATATATGCCATAGAGATTTTATTTCCTTTGTCTAAAACAAAAACTTTTTGGGACCTTACATTTTTGTTTTACCATTGAAGTACCGTATTTTCCGGACTATAAGATGCTCCTGACCATAAGACACACCTAGGTTTAGAGGACAAAAACCAGGGGGAAAAAAATATATACTAAACCTGGTGCATCCATGGTGAAGGTGCATCTTGTAGATTATGCCACCTCATGCCCCCTTGTACCTCTTGTGTCTCCCTGTGTCCTCCTCTGTCCCCCTTGTGTCCTCCTGTGTCCCCCATGTATCCGCCTCTGTCCTCCTTGTGTCTTCTTCTATGCCCCTTTGTGTTCCCCTGTGTCCTCCTATGCATGGGCACAGTACAGGGAGTCCCCGACATTGCGGCGGGTTGGAGGTTCGTATCGGTGGGCATTCACAATTCAGGAACAAACTGCATTTGGACTATAAGATGCAGTGACTTTTTCCCCACTTTTGGCGGAGAAAAAGTGAGTCTTAGGGCTCGTTTACACTAAGGGCGTTTCTGCCCTTTTTTCAAGCGCATTTTCAAAATTGGCCATAAAACGCTTGTGCAATGAATCTCTATGAGAAGGTTCATATCAGCGCGTTGCACCTGCTTTGCTTTCGGCAAAGCGGTGCCTGTACTATTTTTGGGGCATTTTTGCTAAAATGGAAGGTATAGGAAAACTGCAAAATGCTCAGAAAAATGTTTTGCGTAGCGATGGCCTTCGCGTTTTTAAGAATAAATACATTGTATTTATTCTTTTTCGGGTCAAAGATTTCACTTCCTGACTTGCGTCATGGGTGAATTACAAAACCGCTGTGCAAAAGCGCTTAGAAAAGCGCTTTTACCAGAAATACAGCGTGCAATGGAGCGCAGGGAGGGGGGAAAAAGTGCACACAAAACATTTCGATTTTAGGTGTGAATGAGGCCTTATAGTCTAAAAAATACAGTACATCTTTAGTCACATAAATAGGACTGTTTTGCTTTCTAAGTGGCCATGCTGAAATCCAACCTCTACTGCTGGAAATTGTTTTAGTTATAGCATGAGATTTTACTGTAAATTGCTCTAGGAGTATTTTGAGTGTGTTTTTTTCGAGCATTACAGTGCATTTCTAGTCTTGTTTGTGAGTGCTCTTTTTGGTCTAAACAATTTTTGACTGCATTATTGAAGGACTGGGCCAATATTAATTTTTGCCAAAAGCCACTTTTAACCTAAAATCAGCCATGCAAAAAGAGGCCCAGTTCACATTGGCATGTTTTAGGTAACGGATCCAATTTCCGGTCCAATGGATCCGTTCCCGCTCCATTGGTATTGGATCCGTTGCAACGCTAGGAAAGTCTGTGCATGTGCCATCACCTCCTGGCTGCTTCAGGCACACACAAGGACGGCTCAGGGAGTGTAACCATACGCTGCACTCTCTAATGGCTGCTTGCCACTAGTCTCCGCCCACACCCAAGGGGAAAGGTCGAGCTTGCTGTTCAGTGCCAATGATGGCAGCGTCTTCCTGGTTGCACATGGATTGCTGCTAAATGGCCAGGTGAGGTCAGGTGCTGGACGGGCACTCAGTGAACATGTACAGCAAGTGGTAGACGCCAGGTTTTTATTTAGCAAGTGACAGGGAGGCAGGCGGCAAGCAGAGTGACCTGCCGGCTGTATGTCAGGGTGCCTGTGGCAGTGGCAGAAGTCTGTTTTTATTAACCAGTGTGTTTTAAAGATCCATTTCTCATTGCCTCCCATGCAGTGCTGCCAGCTTCCCGATGCCTATCGGCGTTAGGCGGTTGGGAAGGAGTGGAACCTGAGATGACGAAATGTGGCTTATTCATACTTACCTGGGTCTTCTTCCAGCCCCATGAGGACCGTGGCCTCCTTTGCCATCCTGTTCCGCCCCTCCGTACTGCCGCTATGACTCCCGGCAATCCGGATAGTTGTGGGCTTCGCGCGTGCACCCTTTGTCACACTCCCGTGGCCAAGAGCATTCTGTACCTGTGCAGTAGTACTGTGCAGGCGCAGAACACTCCTGGGGACTGGAGTGCAGCAGGGCGCGGCCGACCCGCGCACGTGCAAAAGTCCAGAACAGGGAGACCACCGATCCAGCGCTGAAACCCTCTGGTAGTTCGCAGCTGCGCTCGGAAACCTTGTGCCTGCAGAGTTGCACGGAGCCGGCCATGCTTGGCCAAAAAAGTTGAGCCTAAGCAGCTCTATGCCACTGCGCAGGCACAAGGCATTATTCACCTGCGCAGTGCGGGTGCGCTTGTTCATGGGCAGGAGCTTGTTGTAGAGGTTCGGTGGGGGGTCCCAGCACATGGACTGGTTGAGGTGAGGAGAACAGGGTAAACCTGTCTCTAGATTATCCAGAGACTTCCCTCAACTATGGACAGGATGGGCACACATTAGAAATATCTTATTGACAAGGTATGAAAATTACTTCTGGGAAAAAAATACCCAAATAAATAATCCTACCTGATACTCCATTTCCATTGCCTGCTTCTTCTGGGCCTCATTTCCAGGTGCCGCCAGGGTACAAGCATGGTAAGCCCCTGCTTGGGGCTTCACTTCAGAGGGGACCTTGCTGTCCTTCATGGGATGCTCTGTGCTCCAAGGCCTGCGGCCCCTTCTGTTAAAACGCACATGCCCTGATCCAGCGCCGATTCTGAATCTCAGTGCTTTCCTGCCACTGGCTTCGTGTCCTGTCACCATGGTTACTTCCGGCCAGCACCTCTCATGACATCAGAGTTGCCGTCCGGAAGTGGTGAGATTCAGCACTGAGTTGGTGCCATGCGACTCACAGAGATGGGTGGTACTACACTGGGGCACACTGGGACACTGCCCCCCCCCCCCCCGGAATCACTGTGCCCCTGAGTGCCCCCCCCCCCCAGTAACATGCAGTTAGCTGTTTCCAAGCTCCAGCACTGTACAGTGAACAGGATAGGTTTCTAGAAAAAACTTTCCATGCCAGCCTGAGTCTGTGTAGGCGTTAAATAAACCAAAGGTCTTATCTATTTGCCATAAATACCTCACAAACCTTTCAAGATCCCTTGTAATTAATGTATCTGATACAGCTTGCTGGCACCGGGGACTTCGGTTCCCACCTGGCTCCCTCTCAGAGGAGCCACCCGGACCATGTGGACACGGTTGCCACATGGCCAGGTCCTTTGGGTAACCACTGGGCAACGTCGGGGTCCTCCAATCCTTCGGGTGTTGGAGGACTCCAGGATCCTCCAACCCCTCGGGTGTTGGAGGATGCCACTCCCTGAGCCGATGGCAAAGGGGGAAGGTTCCCTTCGGGGGAACAACCAGAAGGGCCCTGCTGTATTGTGGGGCCCGTGGCTACTCATGCATGTTTTGTGGGGGTGCTTTAGGGCACTCACGCTTTTTCCGTGCATGGGGCTAATAGCCTTGCTTACCCGGGACTCCTGTTGCATGCAACAGGAGCCAAGAAAGCTTAACCTATTTTGGTTCCTGGACGTAGAAACTACGTCCAGGAACCATGCGCGCTAATGCGCGCTCCCGCGGGCGATCGCGCGCATACACGCGCGCTCCCGGCCCGCGGTTCGTTAGCCAGGCAATCAGTGAATCGGGCTATGGTGCCCGATCACTGATTCCTCTCCCCCGCTGAAAAAGCGACAGCTTCTCTCGGAAGCTTTGCTTTTTCTGGCTCTTCCCTCCCCGATGCGTCACTCTAAAGGTAGCCATACACTGGTCGATTTGCCATCAGATTCGACCAACAGATAGATCCCTCTCTGATCGAATCTGATCAGAGAGGGATCGTATGGCTACCTTTACTGCAAACAGATTGTGAACCGATTTCAGCCTGAAACCGTTCACAATCTGTTGTGGTGGTGCTGCTGCTGCTGCCGCCGCTCCCCCCCCCCCCCCCCCGCATACATTACCTGCTCCGCCGGCACGACTGCCCCCGGTCACCGCTGCTCTGTCTGAGCTCTGGTCTCCAGGTCCGGCATGCCTCACTTCTTCTAGCCCGGCAGGAAGTTTAAACAGTAGAGGGCGCTCTACTGTTTAAACTTCCTGCCGGGCTAGAAGAAGTGAGGCATGCCGGACCTGGAGACCAGAGCGCAGACAGAGCAGCGGTGACCAGGGGACTGGAGTCGCGCCGGCGGAGCAGGCAATGTATGCAGGCTCTATTGCGTCGGTCGTCGGGCACTCGAACGCCGCTAGCGACGTGCTCCCTACCCGCGGGCGATCGACGGTAATTTTACGCATGGAGCGATCGACGAGATCGGACAAAATGGATCGAAATTCGGCATGTAGCGCAAACGATTGGCAGCAGATTCTAACCCAGTGATCGAATCTGCTGTCGAAACGGCGGCAAATCGGGGCAGTGTATGGCCAGCTTTAGCGTGTGTTTACGCTTAGAGTGACGTCATGTAAACAAACTCATGGCCGCCATCTTGTGGCCAAAAAGTAAAACTACAACAAAAAGTAAAAAAAATTTAAATTAACACACAATTACATTGAAAAACTACGGTTTACATCCCACCCTCCCAAAAATACCCAAATAAATTGTTTAATATAAAAAAAAAAACATTACAATTAAAAAAAAAATGTAAATATTTACCTAAGGGTCTAAACTTTTTAAATATCAATGTAAAGATGAAATATTTCTATATATTTTTTTTTATTTTAAACTTGTAAATAGTGATAGATGCAAAACGGAAAAAATGCACCTTTATTTCCAAATAAAATATTGTCGCCATACATTGTGATAGGGACATAATTTTAACGGTGTAATAACTGGGACATATGGGCAAATACAATACGTGAGTTTTAATTATGGAGGCATGTATTATTTTAAAACTATAATGGCTGAAAACAGAGAAATAATGAATTTTTTCCGTTTTTTCTTATTCTTCCTGTTAAAATGCATTTACAGTAAAGTGGCCCTTAGGAAAATGTACCCCCCAAAGAAAGCCTAATTGGTGGCAGAAAAAACAAGATATAGATCAGTTCATTGTGATAAGTAGTGATAAAGTTATAGGCTAATCAATGGGAGGTGAACATTGCTCAAGTGAAAACGACGGAACGCAAATGGGTTAAAAAAAAAAATATCTGATACATGTCTCTACCTCCTTCTGATTGCATGCTCTAGCATTGTCAGTCAACAGGACAAGAGTCTGAAGAAGACTTACAAGTTGAAAGCTTAATGTTTTTCTTTTAAACTAGCCGACAAACTAGAGCTTGTATTTTACAAGCATATTAATCCAGATTCAAAACTACTCCCTGTATGTAAACTACAAGCTGTAGTCTCCATAACTGCTCAGCTACTGCAATAAGGAATTACACATACAGTGTTTCTCTCCCCCCCCCCCCATTGCTTGTAGAGTCATAAGGCTGAGGGCTGGAATGATTTGTCTGTGATCTGTCCACACAGGAGCAGCTTGCTAGCAAGTAAGGATTAATGCATGTCAACAAATTGGCCAAGTACATCTGTAGGTAACTTTTCTTCGATAATAGCACCATCGCTTCGACAATCTGCTCAAAAGCCTCTGAGTTCTGTCTGTGATGAAACAGGGAAAAGAGGTGACACAGAGGGGGACAAAAAGTGACACAGAGGTGGACAATAGGTGACACAGAGAGACAACAGCTGACTTGCATCTGTGCAGTCTGGCCCAGCAATGTCACCAGAGGGGGGTGGGGTCCCAATCCCTGACGGGCAACAATTATCTAAGGTGTGTATGCACCTTTAACCTTTAAAGCAAACTAAAGGGCTAGACAAATATTGACATTTCACAGCTAAAACAATTATTTGTGATGGTTTTAGCTAGCAGTCTGTTCGGGCTTCCCCCATTTTATGAAGCCACCATATCTAAGGCTAGAAGAAATCAGCAAGTTAGTTTATCAGGTTGCTTTATTACTGCGCACAGTGGGAAGTCTCTTGCTGCATAGTCCAGGCTCCTCCCAACTACACTCCCTGGTCACCCACCTGCATACTGTAGACCAGTGATGTAGCTAAGGAGATGTGGGCCCCGATGCAAGTTTTACAATGGGGCCCCCCAAGCACTCTATACATAACAATTGATATGGCGCACCAAAACCTGCCAATGGCAACTATAGTGTTAGAGGTGCAAGAAGGGAATGGGAAGCAGTTTGTTAATGATGATTATTATGAGCCCAGGACCAATAGAGAGCTAATATACGGTGAGCATACATCCCGCTTTACCCGGGACGCGTCCCGCCTTCGGGGGGCGCTGTCCCAGGCTGTATGAGGTCCCGGGAAACATCCCGCTTTCAGCAGCGGGACGTCCCGCCCTCGGGACTCTGGTCACCGTGCATGAACTAGCTGCAGCGTCTCATAGACGCTGTGCTAGTTCATTCCCCGCAGCCCCGCTCCAGCAGCCTGCATTGTCCTCCGGCAGGCACAGGCAGAGCAGGGCTACGGGAAGATGGCATCCGGAGGCGGAGCCCTGTACTGGAGACTATTTGTGTCTCCAGTACAGGGCTCCGCCTCCGGACGCCATCTTTCCGTAGCCCTGCTCTGCCTGAGTGCCTGTGAGCCCGGGGAGCTGCACACACACCAGAGGCCGCCAGGCCGGCTGCGTGAGAGGACTTCTGTCAGGTGAGTACATGCTTTTGTTTTTCCAGGTGAAATGTGCCCCCATTGCGTTTTTGTGCTGACATGTTTGCCCCCATTGCATTTTTGTGCTGACATGTTTGCCCCCATTGCGTTTAATTTGTGCTGACATGTTTGCCCCATTGCGTTTTTGTGCTGACATGTTTGCCCCCATTGCGTTTAATTTGTGCTGACATGTTTGCCCCCATTGCATTTATTTTGTGCTGACATGTTTGCCCCCATTGCGTTTAATTTGTGCTGACATGTTTGCCCCCATTGCATTTATTTTGTGCTGACATGTTTGCCCCCATTGCGTTTTTGTGCTGACATGTTTGCCCCCATTGCGTTTATTTTGTGCTGAAATGTTGCCCACAATGCGTTTATTTTTTGCTGACATGTTTGCCCCCATTGCGTTTATTTTGTGCTGACATGTTTGCCCCCATTGCGTTTATTTTGTGCTGACATGTTGCCCATTGTGTTTATTTTGTGGTGTCTGGGGTAACTGTTGCTGCATTTATTATTTAATGGTCATAGTTGGCTATGTTTGCTGCTTTGGGGTTACGGTATACTATTAAATAGCATCACACAGTTTCTGCACACCCATGATGCGAATCCTCGTTTGACCACATCATGGCGTAAACACTGCTTTCTTATGCCTCGCTGTTACATCATTACGTTAGCTCCGCCCATAGAATGTCATGGCCACGCCCATATTTCGGTGCGCGCGTCAGCCCCCAATTTTTCGGCGCGGTAACCGCCACCCCCCCCCCCCACGCCCCTGTCCCAGGCTGAGCCTACAAAAATCAGCTAATACTGTAGTGGAGGGAGGGCCCTTCAGGGCCCAAGGGCCCCAAATGCGGTCGCAACATCTGCAACCTCTATTGCTATGCCCCTGCTGTAAACCGGGATGGAAGAGGGGATGAGTGGCATGCTGGCCAGGCCCCTTCCTGTTTCCTGATTTGGAGTACTGGTGAACAGTTGGTTGCTAATGCCTATTGATGATGTGCTCATTCAGGATCGATTGGGCCCATCAGCTTTTCTGTTTTCATGCAATACAATCTGAATAATCCAAAGAAAAACCTGATTTTTTGCAAAAAATTTCAAATGAATGGGCATCACAGTATTTTGGGACATTTTTAGTCCTATTTTACATAGCTAGAGGGGGTGTGAGGTAGTTAAATAAACATTTAAGCTGGACAAGGGCTTTAAAGTAAAACTGGGGTGAAAGTGATCCGAAAGCTGCCATATTTATTTGCTTTTAAACACTACCAGCTCCCTGGCAATCCTGGTCATCTTTTGACATTAGTAGTGTCTGGGTCACAACCCTGAAACAAGCATGTGGCTAATCCAGTCAGACTTGAGTCAGAGCACCTTGTTAGGGTCTATGGCTAAAAGTATTAGACACACAGGATCAGGAGGACAAACAGGTAACTTGCATTGGCTGCAAAGGAAATATATATGCAGCCTCCATATCATCCTCACCTCAGGTTGCCTTTAATGTACATGAAACACTATACAGTATATTTCAAACTCTGTAAAATACTTATTTAAATATTCAGTATATTTCATGTAGCTCCGCCCAGCAGCAACCCCTTCTCTGGATTATCAGCTTCAGCTGACATCATCCTCAATTTATTTCTTAAAGGGAAGCTGTATTGAAAATAAAGAAGAGTGCTGCCCTGGTAAGAGACTGGCTTTCACATATACTCACTCTCTCCACTCCTACACTGTGTATTTTCCCTGGTGCGCTCGGCGATTCGATCAAAACCAGCCTTATCAGCCTGCCGACTGTACACACTGGCAAACTGTCGTCAGAACGGCCGCCCCGCGGGCAGGTCTGACGACACGTCGTTTGAAGAAATCAGGTGTGTACGCACCTTTAGGGCATGGAGAGAAAATGTATTCTGCTCTCCTACCATTGTTATATTGACTGCATGTGTCCACCACACAGATAAGGAATCATACACACTTTGGAATGTGTACACTGTCCTTGCTCCCTAGGGTTCGTAAAAAAAAACATCTGTCTCACACTGCAGCAAAGTTCTGATGATTTCATGTACAACGTTACAAACAAATTAGTCACAGGTTGAAAAAAAGTTGTAGACTGTCCCTTATTCAGCAAACCCTCAGAAGAGATTCCTAGATTCTTATCACACACAGGCTAGTGACCTTATGGTGTGTGATTACCAACACAGTGGAGTGGGTAATGCTGGGCATACACAGCTCGTTTTTGCAGCTCGATTCTCCTGTTCGATCGTTTTTCTTATCTTTTTCCTTTCACTGCTATCTGGAATCCAGAGGCAAAACGATTGAGCGGGAGATCGGACATGTCGGAAATTATCTATCGAGCCATCTAAATGGCTAAAAAATGAGCCGTGTATGCCCAGCATAGATTGATGTCTGACTGTCGCTGCCTCATTGAGAGCTTGTTGTCTCATACTGAGTCCAAGATCCTGTAATAGTATCAATCAGTGACATTCTGAATGTTTTGCCAAAGTTACAGAGAATACTATATGTTATGTTCAGCATGTCATTGCTGTTCCTCCATATAGCATGTGCCCTCATGTAGTAAAATAATAAGGCTGTGTGTGTATGTACGTACTGGCAGCAGAGCTGCAAGGAGGGACATGTCAGCTGCAAGGGGCTGGAGGAAGCCCCGGGTAAGTAGATCTGGGGGATAGCATAGATTACCTGACATTTCCTTTAAGTGGGGAAAACACATTGGTCCTCAGTTTTCCTGTGCAGAAAGCGAGGGGGGGGGGGGGGATGCCTCATCCAAACTTTCGCAGGTGGGCCCAGTGATGTCTAGTTACGTCCCTGGTACACACCTTTGATGGATGTGGCCCATCATGGATCAGGACCCGATCCCCTTAGGTAACATCGCTGAGCTGGCCAATACAGATGCGTGTCAGCTGTGTAGCTGATGTGTACTGTTGCTATGTTGGGTTGGTGGTGGAGGGACAATGGAGCAGCACGTGCGTGACACCACATGGCAGGCGGGGGAGTGGAATGAAATAAGAAGTTGGCCGCCGCTTGGCCAAGTTGATCCGCCGTACGGATCACTTGTGGAGCAGCATTCGGGGCCCGCTGTACACATGCCTATTGGCTGAGGCGGTCATTATCAGCTGCCCCAGCTGACTTTAGTCAGGCGTGTGTAGGAGGACTAACGGTCCAATTTTTAGTGAAGAACCATTTGAACGATTAGATTCAGGCGATCGGAAATAATGTAGTAATACATTGATTATTTCACCATCAACTAATCAATATGTACTTTCTATCCATCACAACCAGTTTTGAAAAAAGTTTTTCCGACTGGCAAAATTGTTGTTGAATGATCGTTTTAAGAATCGCTTGCATTCCATTGGGAACATCAACGGAGTTAATTTTCTGCCAATTCGATCACAATTGTTCGATTGCTTAAATGATTGTTCCCTAAAAATTGGATAGTTAGTGGCCACCTTTAGTGTGACACATACTGTCCCCACAGATTTCACATTTTGCATGTGGAAAGCTGTGGGGCACAATTCTAGAACAGCGAGGGAGAGTACCTTTTATGGTCCTGATCTTTTGGTGTTAGCTAGATTTTTATTGAAAGAGACTAAAATTTGTGAATGTCTCGAGTGAAAATGTAGCGTGAGTAAAGATGTCTCCCAGTGTCACTGGCCTCCCATTCAACCATCCCCATATACTCAGCCAATTGCTACTTCTTTTTCTACTGTGAGGTACCACCTGATAATCCTACTCCCTCCTACTAGAGGAGAACAGCAGGGGTACAGCCTTGCCCAGGTGAACCAATCGGTCGCTTGATGCCTCACCCACAGCAGGGGCCTCTCATGATGCCAGGTCTGTGACTTGTATGGCTGCCACTGCCTCCCGTCACTCACACACAGAACTCAGATCAGCGGCAAACGTGAACAGTGGGAAGAGTTGGCACGGTTATCACGAAGTACACTTCAGATGTGGAAGTGAGGTCATTGTTCACTTCCTGCATTAGAAGTGTGCTACAGTTCCTAGCTGATCTGCAGGTCTACAAGTGCTGGGGAGGCAGAAGGAAGCTACATGCCCCCACTAGCACCAATGCCCCATATGGGGGAGGGGGGAGGAGACACACCTATACCAGGGGTAGCTATCTTTACTGGGGGACACCTTGGCTACCTATACGGAAGGTGGCTACCTAATGGGTGGGGGTTTAGAATTTTTGGCTACCAAATATGTGTGAAGGGGCCTCTGACTGGGGGGGCCTAAATTATGCTGCTTGGAGCCACGAAAACCAGAAACCTAAGCAGTATCCCTGCAGAACAAGCTCCTTGCCTGTGCGGCAAGCACTGTGTCTGTACAACAATTGTTCCTAAGCATCACATGAAGCGATCAAGATTGATCATTTCAGGCAACAGTAATCTATTGTCTGTATGCATCTCCCATTGTTTATTAATTAATTATTGATTGTTACATGCAAAGCTATCTACCTCAGGCAAATTCATTTTTGTACTATTGACTGATCAAAATTGACTTGTGTAACCTGAGGCCTGTTTTACCCAGATTCATCAAGCATAAGCCGCTAGTGCAGGCAGAGCACATTGACATATGCAGTACAGAAAGTCTCTCAATGGAACGGTTGTGGGCAGACATATGTTGTAGAAGAACTACTTGACGGGTTCCAACATGGCCCAAAATTAATCTCCTTAGTGTAGCCTGCAAAAGTGGCATCACGGATTACATGACAGCCACAGGGACTGGTAGCTCAGTGTCGGGCTAGGCATGCCTGTCTTACACCAAAAAGAGCTTTGCGATTTTTAGGCCTCATTGACACTGGAGTGCTTTACTAGCGATTTCAGCAGTGTTTTCAATTGCTGGCGATCACTAGCATTTGGAAAAGCGCTACTGCAATGTAAAGTGTACGGCTGGGATCACGTCTAGCAAAATCGCTTTCCTGTACAGTGAAAAATCGCAGGAAAATCACTCTGCAAAATGCTACTTATTTTTGGCTTATTTCTTCAACAGTCTGTAAATACAGCTAAATTTAAAAAAAACAAAACAAACACTTTTATGGCAGCCATGTTAGTAATAGACTGTTTCCATGCAGAGCATGTTCATCCACCAGGCAACCTAGGCAGGTCCTTGGGGCCTAGTCAAGGGACCCACCTGCTACCTTCTTTGATCTCTCCTCACTTCAGCAGTCTAAAGTCTAATGTGATCCCCCTCCCTCCCCCATATAGCTTCCCTAGTGATTTAGGGCTTCACCTCCAATATAACTTCCCTGATCATCTAGAGAGGGCCAAACATAATGCAAAGTGGGGAAAGCACTTGAGGGGCAAATTTGATGGCTCTGCGGGCCAAAGTTTGACATGTATGGCTTAAATCTACCAACATTATACAGATGAACTATCAGGGGTGTTGCTAGGATCCTAAGAGACCCAGGGCACTTTTAGGCACTCCAGACAGAAAATGGGTGTGACCATGCACCATAATGTGGGTGTGGTCATGAGTGGGGCCAAATTTACATAAAATTAACAGCGGCCTAAGTAGGCCTGACCATCAAAATGTTGGATGAAGCCCCCTCTCCATTCATACAAAAAAATGCAACTAGGCAGAGTTACCTGGCTTCTGTGCTGGCAGCACTGGCTTTCTGCTGGGCGGGCTGACCTGCTGTCAGGTTATCTGGCAGTCTCCCTATAGCATTTCCTGACCTTCTAGTGGACCCCTTCCCATGCTCCCGCTGGCCTCCCATTCAGGCACCACAACTCCCAGCATGTCCCCATAGAAGAACCACAGCTCCCTGCATGCCCCCATAAAGGCATCACAGCACCCAGCAGGGCACCGCAGCACCCAGTATGCCCACATAGAGGCACCACAGCGCCCAGCATACCCCCGACTGAAGCACCACAGCTCCCAGCATGCCCGTCATTGGAGCACCACAGCTGACTCTGCCTGGGGGACATCCGGGGCACCCCAGAAAAGATCTGTGGCACGTGCCACTGATGGTTGGGGCTAGCAACGCCCCTGTGAAATATCCAACGTGCATCAACTGACCATCAACAGTCCGAAAAAACTTTTGTTATTAGAATGGAAAAATGTTTCTTAGTTTGCAACTCAAAACTCTATTCATCATTGGAGTGCCACACTGCCAGTTTGCCAACTGAAACAACCACTAATGCATTAACTGTGGTGTCCCCCGGTAGCCCTGGGATCAGTGAACGGGAACATGGTTCCCGATCACCGATCCGTGTCCCCAGCAGAAAAACCGAAGCGCTCTTACTAGAGGATTCAGTCTTTCTGCACGTAAAAATTTCCGCATCCCCCTTGTGCTTCCGCTTAGCGAGAAGCACAAGGAGGGAAAAAAAATTCAAGGTGCCCATCTTGTGACCAAATAGTAAAACTACATCTACATATTTTTTACATTACAATTTACACATATAATAACATTAAAAATTAACTGTTTATTTCCCAAACCAAAATATTACCCAAATAAAATCTTTAATGGAAAAAAAAAATTACAATTAAAAAAAAAAAAGACTTAAATAGTTACCTAAGGGTCTGAACTTTTTAAATATGCATTTGAAGGGGGTATACTATGAACATTTTTTTTAATTATAAGCTCGTAAATAGTGATGGACACAAAACAGAAAAAATGCACCTTTATTTCCAATTAAATTATTGGCGCCATACATTGTGATAGGGACAAAATTTAAATGGTGTCATAACTGAGACAAACGGGAAAATAAAATACATAGGTTTTAATTATGGTAACGTGGATTATTTTAAGGCTATAATGGACGAAAACTGAGTAATGAATTTTTTTCCATTTTGTTTTTCTTATTAATCCTGTTAAAATGCATTTATAAAAAAATAATTCTTAGCAAAATGTACCACCCAAAGAAAGCCTAATTAGTGGCGTAAAAAACAAGATATAGATCAATAAATTGTGATAAGTAGTCATAAAGTTATTAGCGAATGAATGGGAGGTGAAAATTGCTCTGATGCATAAGGTGAAAAATCCCCGCGGGCTGAAATGGTTAATAACAAACTGTGTACTGCTCTATAGAAATAAGGAAGGGGGGGGGGGGTGCATGGGCACCACCCAGTCCTGTGAACATTCTTTGAAGACCCTGCAGTGACAATACACATTGTGAAAGAGTGGTCTGCCTGGTGGATTGCTGCCATGGAGGTCACTGATATCGGTGGACACCTGTACATACTGTAGTTTTGTGGCAGACAATCACAAATGCTGTGGCCTAGCTAAGCAGTTATGGGCCCCAGTGTAAGTTTTACATTGGGCCCCCCAAGCACTCTATACATAACAAGTGATACTGCGCACCAAAATCTGCCAAGAACAACCACAGTGCCAGAGGTGCAAGAAGGGGATGGGGAGCAGCTTGTTAATGATTACTACTATTCAAAACATATATAGAAGTGATTGCTACTAGCACAGAGAGCTAATACTGTGGTCCCCAGTGCTGTCACAACCTCTTTATCCCCTACTGCTATAACACTGCACAAATGGTTATATCGATACAGGTAAATATAATACAGTGCATAGACAGCTTCAGAAAAGAGTTGCAAACTTTTGCCAAATAATAGCAACACATTTGTTAGAAAATCTACACCAAGTTTCGTTGAATCGTTTTAATCCACCATCATCTCCAGCACAGGAGAACCTTTATCAACAAACCCATTACAGATATATGTCAGAAAGAATTGTGAATCTCTTATGAGCAACACTGTAGCATTTATTGGAAATGTTTGATGTTTATTAGCAATGCTGATCATTATTAGTCATCCTTTCTCTAACTGTAACTTCATTTACAGAATTTAAATGCTACAGATTTTAAAGGACACCTGATCGGAGCAAGGCTACGTGAGGTAAGCATAGAGGTATATTCATGCTGGATCCACATACCTCTGTGCTATATCAGTTTCTCTCTTTGTGCACCCCAGTCCCCATAATCACACCTTGAAATATTTGAGCCATGCATGTGCAGAAGCCCACAACTGGAGGTGACTGACCGGATTACCGGGAGTCATAGCGCCAGAACAGAGGGGGCGAAGAGGATGGCAAGGGAGGCAACGATGATCATGGGGCTGGAGGAAGCTCCAGGTAAGTATAAATAAAGCCCAGTATACCATCTCAGGGTCACTATAAGTCAAATCTTCTGCTGCACACCGCTGTGCAAGTTTAGTTAGGAAAACCCCCATTTTGTCCCTCCAGGCATGCTGGTTAGTTGAGACTGCTGGATTCCTGAGGTCAGTAGCACGGAGCTTGTGCATGGAGAAGAAAAAAGCCAAGCACAAACGGCTTTGTGCTACACTGTGCAGACGTGGGGCCGTACTTCGCAGTGCAGCCGCGCTTGTACACCGAGGAGAGCATGAGCAATATTTGACATTAATGTTGAAGATTGTTTTGAGGGTCCCAACGCAGCCCAGGAGGGGTACAGGAAGATCTAGGAAGCCTCTGAACTATCCAGAGTCTTCCTCCTACCGAGGTAAGTATTGTCACAAGCCTGCCTCATCCTGTCTTAAAATTAGAATTCAGTTAAAAGTCAAATTTTTCAAGGAGTGATTACAGGAAACGGAGGAAACGAGGAGAGGACCGGACAACACACAGAGGTACGTACATGGTGCATAACATACCTCTGTGCTTACCTTAGGTATCATTGCCTTGGGTCAAGTGCCCTTTAACCACTTAAGTCTATCTGGACGACTATGGTCGTCCAGATAGACACCGCTCAAATATAAGTGTACGCGTATATACGTCCAGTGTTATAGCGGCGGGTGTGTGCAATGAGAGGCTCCCTATGTTGGATTTTTTTTCTTAACTGGAAATTTATTGGCCTGAGGAAGCGGGCACAGACCCACGAAACGCGTTGCCTGTGCAAAATAAAAACCCTTTGTGTATACAAAGTTCTCGTCACTGAGGTAAGCCACCTCAATTTTTTCAATGTTATTGTTTTTAAAAGTTTTTATACACACCAGGGCGCCTCTTTCCCCATATTGTGCTTAAAATATCCCCCAACAGAGCTTGTTGGTGGGGTCAAGACAGACCTCAAGTGGATTTTGGCCACAGTGGTCATCTGTCACTTTTACCAAGGAGAGCGATCGCATGCAGGTCTAGTTGGACCACCCCGAGTGGAGTCGGGTTCATTGTCTCCACGTGCTTCCTGTGGTTGGTTGCCCCCCTGCAACCTGCCTTTGTGAGTGGAGCATCTATTTTAATTTCATTGCAAATTCTGCATTCATACATATTGCACTACTGGGCTCCCGTTTTTGCTTCCTGTATTTTTCCTTAGGCTGTCAAGACACCCCCACTACTCTACTTCTAAAGATGAAGCAGACACCACTACTCTACTTCTAAAGATGAAGCAGTCATCAGACGTCCGCCGGGCTGTACTGCGCAGGCGCAGAACTACTGCGCCTGCGCAGTACAGCCCGACGGACGTCCGATGACGTCAGCGCACCGGCGTGGGACGCAGAAGTGCTGGGCCTTGGAGCGCAGAAGAGCCCGACCTGGCAGCTGGCCTGGCCAGGTCGGGTCGGCCACCGGAGACCACCGGGAGCCTGCGGAGCGGCGGCGAGGGCACCTCCTGCCTGCCACGGGCTGGAGGAAGCCCCAGGTAAGTGGAAATTGATTTTTATTTTTTAACCACCCTCCCTGAACCTTCCCTTTAACATCCACCAAGTTCGTCATGGAGGAGTGGAGGAGGGTTCCAGTAGCAAACTGTGAATCTCTTGTGAACTCCATGCCCAAGAGAGTTAAAGTACCCCTGAACTGATTTTTTTTTCTTTAATGATGTTTTTGCTGTGGTGCGGTGACATATGTGTGGTGCTGTGACATGTGTCACAGCACCATCCTCACCCTGCAGCGCTCCTTGTGGCCCCAGCACTGCTCAGCCATGGGTGGGGATGAAGTTGCAGTTCTCTTCTAGGAACACCCCCTTCCACTCCTCGCTTATGGTTCCCGATACAGCACACAGTGCCCAGGAGAGCTGCAACGTGTTTGCTTTGGGATAGTTGGCAAAGCGCACACATGTTGCAGCTTTCCTGCGTACTGTGTGCAGTACCGGGAACAATAAGCGAAGAGTGTAAGGGGAAATTCAGATAAAACGTTATAAAAAAATAAAAATAAAACGTTATGAAAAAATAAACTTGGTTCAGGGGTACAACGTTATAAAAAAATAAAAATAAAACGTTATGAAAAAATAAACTTGGTTCAGGGGTACTTTAAGGCAGTGCTGGAAAATAACAGTGGGAATACAAAATATTGACACATTGGGCACAATCTTGACATTCTTCACTTAGGGGTGTACTCACTTTTGTTGCCAGCGGTTTAGATATTAAAGGCTATGTGTTGCATTCATTTGATAGGATAGAAAATGTACACTGTTATACAAGCTGTACTCTGACCACTTTACAATGATATCTTCACTTCTGCCTCATGAAAATATATAATAAAATAATTTTAAAAATGTGAGCGGTGTATTCACTTTTGAGAGATAATTCAGCATTTTGCCAACCAACAGGGTTATTTGACTTCCTGTAAATTCTAGCCACACCCCCCGTGAAGCTTCCCTCACAAGCTATTTATTGTAGAAGCCTACAATCAAAGGATCTGAATGGTCGCAGGTATTAATAACACAACTCTGAGCCATGTTATGATTTGTTTATAGCTCTGGCCAATCAGAAGATGAATTCTTATCAGAAGGCTCTGCTGTCAGTTAAGCAGTGAATAGGGAACGCCACAGCCAGAACTGTCAGATGACTATCAGTTTCCTGTAACAGGCAGTGGCATAGCTAAGGAGCTATGGGCCTGGTGCAAGTTTTACATTGGGCCAGGGGCGCCTTAAGGCATAGGCAGTACAGGCCATTGCCTGGAGTGCCATTGGTCCTGGGGGGCACCATGTTGCTGGATTAGGCCCCACCCCAAATTAAGCCATGCCCCTGGGACTAAGCCCTGCCCCATGGGTGTTATGTTACTTGCTTCTGCTGCATCTTAGCGTAAGTTGCAGGCAGCTACCACCTCTGTGCCTTGTGCATCCTTCTTTCCCCCTTTGTGTCTCCTTCTGTCCCTTTTGTGCCTTCTTATGTACCCTTTGCCTTTATTTGTCCCCTTGTGCTACCTCTGCCCCCCTGTTCCTCTTTCAGTCCTACTTTGCCTCCTTCTGTCCTCATGTGCCTCCTTCTGTCTCCCTTTGTGCCTCCTTCTGTCTCCATGTGCCTCTTCAGTCTCTATGTGCCACCTCTGTCCCTTGCACCTTCCTCTGTACCCCTGTGCCTCCTTCAGTGCCCCTTTGTGCCTTCTTCTGTCTCCCTGTGGCTCTTTCTGTTCATTCCCCCTCTGCCTCTCTGTGCCTCCTTACATCCCCCTCTGCCATCTTCTGTCCCCCTTTCGTGCCTCCTTTTGTCCCCCTTTGTGCCTCCTTCTGTCCCCTTTGTGCCTTCTTCTGTCCCTAGTGTGCCTCCGTCAGTCTCCCTGTGCCTCCTTCTTTCCTCCTGTGCCTCCATTTGTCCCCCTTTGTGCCTCAATCTGTCCCCATTGTGCTGCCTTCTGCCTCACTTGGTGCCTCCTTCTGTCCCCTGTGTGCCGCCTTCAGTCCCCCTGTTCCTCCTTCTGTCCTCTTGTGTGCCTCCTTCTGGTACTCATGCTTTTTTCTGTCCCCCTGTACCTCCCGCTGCCCCTCTGTGTACCTCCTTCTGTCCTCCTGTGACGATTATTCACGATAATAAAAACGATTATTTTCTAATGAAACGCTGCAGCATCACGATTATTTCCTGGTGAAACGCTGCCGCATTATGATTATTTTCATGGGGGCGAGGCGCCAGAGGTTTTCTCGCCTGGAGTGACAAAATGGCTAGAGGTGCCCCTGCATTAGGCCCCCTAAGCACTCTATACATAACAATTGATTTGGCGTACCAAAACCTGCCAAGGACAACTACAGTGTCAGAGGTGCAAGGAGGGGATGGGGAACAGTGTGTCAATGAATACTACTATGCAAAGCATCTATAGAAGTGATTATTACCAGCACAGGACCAACAGAGAGCTAATACTGTGATAGAGGGTGGACCCTTCGGGGCTCCTCTGGCCCAAGGGCCCCTGATTCAGTCGCTACCTATTGCTACGCAACTGGTAACAGGAAAGAGTCCAGCGGCAGACGTCAGCCCTGATGTGCATTTCCCCATATTTGCAAAAAATTGCTACTTTATACAAAAAAATTGGGTCAGGCGACAACCCTGTCTCTTTACCCTGCATTACTGAGGAGGTATCATTTTCAAACACTACAAAATCATGATGATTTGGCTTTTTACTATATAATGTGAGAAGGGCAGCAACTGATAGAAATCACTAAGTGTTCAGTGTGGTACTGTGGTAATTTCAAGATCTATTCTGATTGGCTGCTGCTATAAGCTAGCAAATTAGATTCTAAAAAAAAATAGGGAGCTTACTATCCTGGTTACACACAGAAAAAAGTGGAAAACATAGAGGGAGGCAATAATACTATTAATTAATTTATTATGCATCTTTTCATTGTCAGGGCAGCACAGAAGTCAAGTGGTTTAGCATGCTTACCCTGCAGAACTAGGATCCTGGGCTCAGTTGCTGACCCCCTTGAGGTCCAGTAAGCAATATCTGATGTACAGTCTGGTACACTCTTTCAATCATGATTGGCCAATCACTGACCAATTTTGCCACCTCCATGTAGTATGAGGTTTAAAGAGGCAATGAAGCAAAAATTAAATTATTATATAATGATTTGTATGTGTAGTACAGCTAAGAAATAAAACATTATAAGCAGAGACGTGAGTCTAATATTGTTTCCAGTACAGGAAGTGTTAAGAAACTTCAGTTGTTATCGATGCAAAAGAGCCATTGAGCTCCACAACTTTCAAAGTCGCAGAGAGCTCTGTCTTCTGAAGCTTGTTATCTCAAGTGTCTGGCACTGTATTCTCTTTTTCTCTGCAGAGGACAGGTCAATAGTTCACTGGCCTGCTCTGTAAAATCATTTAGAATGCTGAGTATTGTGTAAACTGCAAATATTAGAGAATGATGCAATGTTATAAAAAACACTATATAACTGAAAATAAAAATATGAGACTATTTTCTTTGCTGCTAATGTTCTAGTAATTATCCGTACTACACAACCAATTCATTATATCATAATTTATTTTTCGCTTCAGTGTCTCTTTAACATATATTGAATACTATGAGCAGATTATCTAGGTAAAACCTCATACTACATGGCGGTGGTAAAATTGGTCAGTGATTGGCCAATCATAATTGAAAGTGTGTACCAGGCTTAAGTCTGTAAAGCACTGTAGAACAGCTATGTAAATGAGTGAAATACATCAACGATTCCATTTAGATCAGTTGCTGTTTTTGTAAATTAAAAAATTAAAACCCTTGCACAGCTGTTTAAATAATTTTATAGAAACGCAAATGTATGTATATATATATATATATATATATATATATATATATATATATATATATATATATATATATATATATATATATATCACTTCCTGTTTTCTGTATAAATCAGCCTTGATAAAGATCATTTAAATAAGTACAAAGCAGAATACAATCACTAGACAGGTATCAATAATAATGAAATAACAATCTACACACACACAGGCATGATATTAGCAGTAGATGTACTAGATAAGGGCAATAGGTGACACAAGAACACCACCGGATTTCTGCCAGAGCAAGGCGGGAGGGGGATCAATTCTAAACGTGAGAGTCTCTCTGAGATGAATGGCCCTCTGCTAGGGACCTGCTTAATGAAAGGGGCTGGATGATGCATTGTGTCAGCCCAAAATGTGCCTAAATCCGTCATCCGGAAAGATGAAAGGGATCACTGATGTGCAGGATGGCATCTGCAAGCTGGGGCCCCTTGGCAATGCCCAGGGGGGTACCCTGTGAAATCCAGAACAGCTGATTCCCCCCTTGCATGAAACCAAGAAGCATCTGAATGAAGGAGATTTTTTTTTTTGTGAATGGCTGATCACATGACCAGAGGTTCTTTGTGCTGGCAGGTGAGAGTGTGACAAGGGTCCCTAAATCCCTTGCAGTGGGCTGTGGACCTGTGTGCCGCCTGTGGCCTGGGCACTGAGGATCTCATCTGAAGACGCACACAAATGTATATACAGCATATATAAATATATATAGGCGCTCACACACACATACACCAAGGAGGAGGAGGGGGAGGAGGAGGGTGGGGAGGGGGAGCAGCTATCATGGTTCCTCAAACTGATCACAGCCCTTTTTTTATGAATGAATCCAGATGCAAATAGGGTTGATTCACAAAAATCTGCCCCTTCCTCTTCCCCGTGTTGCACTAGCAGCAGAAATGGCATTTGCACCCCTATTGCTGCCTGGCTGCACACATCTCCCAGCAGCTATTTCAGGACACAGTGCAGAAGATGACAGAGAGGAGAAAATGCTACATTTAGGCAAATGGAAACAGCAGCAGCAGCCATGCAGGATGACAGGGAGAATCATAGCAGTCAGCTAAGGGAAGGGGATGGATGCTAAGATGAATGTCTTGATCAGAACACATTTCTATTCTACAGCAGCAATCTTTGGGGTACCTGTCAGCTTGGAGGGGGTGGGGGGGGAGTTGTCAGGCAAGGGTGCAATGATGGAAAAAAGCACAACTCACTCTCTGTCCATAGCTGATTGGAAATCCAAGAAGGGTTGTCTGTGGTAGCCTTTGATCCTGGCTTGCCAGGGGAATATGTAGGGTGGTTCAATGCAATGGCTGGCAGCAGGGTGTTATTTCTCATCTCCTCTGTTTTTTCCTTTTTTTCTCCATTTTTTCCTGGGCATCATGATGTGGCTGTTGGAGGAGCAGCCATCTTCCAGGTAACAACATCTCAGATCACCCCCATCCCTCCCTCCTCCTCCCCCCCCTACCCCCCCACCACCACCAGCACCAACCACCCCCCTCCCTCCTCTCTGCCTCCTGGGCTGTGTCTGTGCTGCTGCTGCACCTGGAGGTTGCTGATCAGCGGGGCCTGGCTGCTCGTTCTGCCGGGGATGGATGGCAGGGGGTGCCCGGAGACAGTAGGGTGTACCAGGGAATGGGGGGGGGGGGGGGGGTGCACGGAGGAGCGGGGAGGGGGACCGAGACGGAGCAGTGGATGGAGGCTGCACGGTCCTAGCGCTCGCCAGGCTCGAGATGCACCTGTTTCTTATGGAATATAGTTATGGAATAGATAGAATATAGAAGGAGCGGGGCTGATGCACGACGACTCGTCGTGCGGGGCCATACTGGGGAGGAGGGGGGATAAGGTGATTCACCAAAGCCCGATGTTGTATTCGCGTTGACACAGCCCTACATGATTAGGTTTTGATTGGGGGGGGAGGTTGATATCCCGAGCTGCAGGCGCTAACTTAGAGACGTGACAGTAACAGCACGGGAAAGGGCAGTTTGATTATACTGCCCTCTACAGGATGCCCCAAGTATTACACATCCAGGGGCTAGAATGATTCAGGTTACTTTAGACCAGTGGTCCTCAAACTAAGGCCCGTGGGCCGAATGTGGCCCCCTGAGGCTTTTTTACCGGCCCCCCACACACAAATGAATTACTTATAAATGCGGCCAGCTACATCTTTAAATATTGGTGGTCCTCATATAGAATTGAAGTGCTGGCACCACTCATCCACATGGAAGCCAGAAAGCAGTAATTCGCTGCTTTCCAATCAAATTCCACATCAGGTGACACTGCTGTCCAATTGAACTGCAGGTTGTCACCTGGGTATGCTTCACTGGCCCACAAAGACTTCTACATCATCTTATGTATACTCCGGCCCCCCAGCAGTCTGAAGTATGTTGATCCGGCCCTTGACCCAAAAGGTTTGGGGGACCCCTGCTTTAGACTCTAAAGTAACCTGAATCATTCTAGCCCCTGGATGCAGCTCAGGATGACGCACACCACTAATAATGTATAGGGGTATAAAAGAGACTGAAAAGCCCTACTACTAATAAGCAATTCTTGGTGAAATTTGCCTTCTTAAAACAGAAGGAAATTTGCAATAATTCAGCTATAAGGCCTGGTGCACACCAAAAACCGCTAGCAGATCCGCAAAATGCTAGCAGATTTTGAAACGCTTTTTCTTCTTTTTCTGTAGCGTTTCAGCTAGCATTTTGCGGTTTTGGTGTAGTAGATTTCATGTATTGTTACAGTAAAGCTGTTACTGAACAGCTACTGTAACAAAAAACGCCTAGCAAACCGCTCTGAAGTGCCGTTTTTCAGAGCGGTTTGCGTTTTTCCTATACTTAACATTGAGGCAGAAACGCATCCATAATCCAAAATCTGCAGCAGCCCGGGAGTATGCGTTTCTGCAAAACGCCTCCCGCTCTGGTGTGCACCAGCCCATTGAAATACATTACCCTAGCGGATCCGCACCCGCAAGCGGATCGCAAACCGCAGCAGAACCGCTCTGGTGTGCACTAGGCCTCTGTGAACATTTGTGGTTATTGCATATTTAGTAGTGGTGCATTGTGGATAACCACAAATGTTCACTTATAGCTGGATTATTGCAAATTTCCTTCTGTTTTAAGAAGGCAAATTTCATCAGGTTACTTTCACAGTATGCAGTGTATATGTTACGGCCAAAACCAGAAATCGGCCAATTCTAGAATTGGCCGACCGTTTCTAGAACTGGCCGATTTGATGTCGGCCAAAGTCCAAAATGCTGGGAACTTCTGACATTGGCTGGCCAGTTCTAGAACTGGCCAAAGTCCAAAACGCACAAATCCCAGAACATCTCGGGTCCTGTCCAGCACCATGAATGGCACTCAGAACTTCCTCTCTTCTCTGAAAGATACAGCATAATCATCTTGGGAGCAGAGATATTGTTAACATGCTGTGCTTTTAAATTAGCTGCTCTGCTGTGGCAGTCAGCTGACACAGGGGAGAGATCAAATTACAGTTAGTCACAGATGAGGGGGGATGCATGGCTGGGGGTGCATTGCTGGGCACTTTGCATGGCTGTGGGTGCTTTGCTGGGGGGGGGGGGGGGGCTGTGCATGGCTGGGGGGGGGTCTTTGCTGGGTGCTTTGCATAGCTGTGAGTGCTTTGCTGGGGGGCTGTGCATGGCTGTGAGGGGAGGTATTTGCTGGGTGATTTTCATGGCTGGAAATGCTTTGCATGGTCGGTGGGGGGCTTTACATGGCTGGGGGGGGGGGGGCTTTGCTGTGTGCTTTGCTGGGCTGAGTGAGCTTTGCTGGAGGCGCTACTCAGACCTCCGATCAGGGCGACCAGAGAGGCGGAGAAAGGATGAGCAGCGTCCACGCTACCCGCCCAGACCCATACACTTCATATGCGGAAATGTTCAATGACGTCACGTCACTTCTGCATTGAAGTGTTCGGGTCTTGCGGGTCTCGTGTGAGCTGGCAGCTGCTATGCCTCTCTCTGCCTCCCCAGTACGGTCCCTGATGGGAGGTCTGAGTAGCGGGGGAGGAGAGGTGAGCGGGGCTTTCTGGCCGGCCAAAGTCCGATATTCATGCCCGTTTTGTACATTGGACGCATGAGCCGGCCACTTCGAATTCTGACCGGCCAGAACCCGAAGTGGCCAGACTTCGGGTTCTGGCCATAACATATACAATAAAACGTGGTAAGCAGAAGTACGTGCGTAAAATCTTATGATTAGTAAATTCGTTACACACAACGCATTACGCTCTATTTATCTCGTGTAAGAATTTAAAAACGTAATTCTGCTTAAAGAGAATCTGTACTGTCCGATTTGTATTTTGTACAATAAAAAAACATGCCAATCGAGTCACTCTGATCTCCTGGATCCCTCTGCCATTTCCGCCACTCCCCACTGTGATCCTGGCTTTTAATCACCAGTTTTAGGAAGTGTTTACAAATAAAAAACATGGCCGCTAATCAGGAAGTGGTGTATGTGTATATATGTATATATATCATGTTACAGTATAATACAAGTTTCTATTACATAGTGAATTTTCTGCAATCCGGTCAGGGATTTTCACAGTTTTTCAGCATGGGCAGGTCCCTCCCCCTCAGACAAGCTGAAATTGAGAGCAGAGACCTGTCTGTGAGGGATAAACAAAGCACACATGCAGAGCGTGGAGGGGGCATGCATAACTTCTCCCTATCACAGCAGAGGCAGTGCATTCCTCTCTAGGTCCACAAAGCTTGACAAAGAAAATATTAGATATATTACAGAGATAGTGCATCTAGAAAAGGCTGCAGTAATCCAGACCACATTAGAACAGGTACAGGAACTTATAGGATAGAAGAAATAAGGCTGAAAATGTTGTTACAGAGTCTCTTTAATGCAGTTTATTGCATACACCCCTGTATGCGGTGCGCATCCACAAAAATAGGGTTGTATTTAATGTGCAGTGTACACGGTGTAAAGTGCAGTATACAGTCCATAGGCTTATATTTGCATTTGCCAGTTTTAGAAGCGCCATTGAAATATAATTGCATTGCATTTTGATGAAATTATAATGTCCGCTGTGCCGTGACACAACAGATAAAATGTGAAAGGAGTTTTACCAGGGCAGGCAATAGTAGAGCAGCAATTCAGGAACTGCAAAGGTCACAAAAATAAATTTATGTTTAGAACAAAACTAAAACATATCGGCCCCATTGTGACTTTTGCCCAGATTTTACCTTGAAGTGGGGCCCCTGACATACATTTTTAATGATACTTATGGAAGTGCTGTATTCATTACCACCTTAGTGACCAGTTTCCAATAGTTCATTAATCAGTCACATAACTGAACGCTTAATTATGCGTATGGAGCAGGTCACAGCTAGCAAAAGAGTGAAAGAACTTTGAGCGCCGCCGGCCCCATCCTCTGCCACAGCAGTATGTAATATACATATGAACGAATTTCGGTCTGTTACTAGGGGCACCATTGCTGGGTCTAGTCCGACGTGTTCAAAGTATTGAACAAAGTCCAACATTTTTATCCCCTCTAGGACCGCACAGCACTGTGTAATAACAAAATTATGTGGACATGTGTGCAAGGGGTGGAGCTACAGCACAGGAGCCAGTGGCAGCCCCGCCCCCTGATACTAGGTCACCTTCTCACTCTAGAGCGATGAGGTACCACCCCTCTCAATCACCACCGATTACCCACGCGCCCCACCAACACACTAGAAAAAAAGTATGGTAATTTCTGGGGGGACATGCGTGATTGTGAAATTGGATTGGAAAGGGTTAAGCATTACAAATGTTGCTACTCTCTTATGATTGCTGCTAGTGTTGTTCTAAGCTGTAGATCAGCAGAACTGATAAATATACCTACCTTGGTCTGGAAATCAACCAATCAGGAAGCCTTAACCACTTGAGGACCAGAGGTTTATACCACCCTAGTGACCAAGCCAATTTTTACAATTCTGCACATCACAAATGTAACGGTTTATTGCTCGGTTATACAACTTAGCACCCAAATTAATTTTACCCTTTTTTCTTCCCACTAATAGAGCTTACTTTTGGTGGTCTCTTGATTGCTGCTGCAATTTTTTTTTATAATTAATCAAAAAAGACCAACATTTTTGTGAAAAAAATTATTTCCCTCCCCCATAAATTGGCCCCACACTATGATACATATACTACACTACACATACCAAGACATATGCCTATGGTAGGGATTAGATTTTGAGCTCCTCCGAGGGACAGTTAAGTGACAAGCCTATACTCTGTACAGCGTTGCGTAAGATGGACCGCATCTCACTCCTTGTAACAGAGCCTCTCTGCTGCCACCAATGTGTGTTAGGCGGTCGGCAAGAGGCTAAGTCAGCCATGGAGGCCCTAAAAGCCAAAGCATGCCGAAACGTTCTATGCCATCAGGAAAGAACTGTACCACATCAAACCACCAGTAAAGGTCTGGCTGAAAGTATTTGACAGTGTCATCACCCCAATCCTACTGTATGGAAGGGAAATATGGGGCCCCACCACCTACCCAGACCAATCAAAATGGGAATCCAGCCCAACAGAAATATTCCACCTTGAGTTCTGCAAACACCTTCTCCATGTCCATCGGAGTACCTCAAACAATGCCTGCCGAGCTGAGCTGGGGAGATTCCCATTACTGCTTGAGATACAGAAGAGAGTGTTCTCCTTCTGGGCCCACCTACAGAGCAGCAGCCCTGACTCACCCCACTACAAAGCCATGCTGCACAATGAAGACCAAGAAAAGCCGTGTGCACTGAAAGTCGTGGTCAGCTCTATACTCCCTCCAACCCCCGACCCACAGGTCATAACAAAAGTCCAGATAAAACACACCACAGCTAAGAGCAAGGAAGACAATGTGGAAAAATGGAGGAGTGAAATAAAACAGTCACAAAAGCTAACCATATACCAGTCTCTACAAAGAGAATATAAAATGGCCCCATACCTGGAAAAGCTGCAAAACTCTCAAGAGAGAAAATCCTGAGTGTCTACAGATTGAGTGCTCACAACCTCGAAATAGAGTCGGGGAGACACAGACAGACATACAAACCAAGGGAGGAGAGACTATGCCAACACTGTGAGCAGAAGACCCTTGAGGATGAAAGCCACTTCCCGCTGCACTGCTCCAAATATATTGCAACGCAGGGACACTTATTTTAAGAAATTGTTGGAACTATTCCCGGACTTTCTCACACTAGAAGACGAGACAAAAACATATATCCTACTGGGAGAAGAGGAATCCACAGTGACAATCGCTGCACACTATGTCACAGCATGCCACAGACTGAGAGGAACATAACGAAACTGTAAACCTAAACAATGCCCACAGACTGCTTAGCCATTGTCCCTCTACCCTACCCCCTTCCATGTCCCCCTTTTTCCCCTTGCTTTGGCAATACCTGTAATTAATCTTGGTCATGCCAATAAAGCTATCTTTGATTTGATGGAAAACGAAAGGGATTGGAGGCAAGGCAAAGCTTTTATGGCCATTGGCCACAGACCTCCTACAACTATGAGAATACTGTGGGGGCAACATTTCCTTAAAGGGAAAGAGAAGTTGAACATTGGTACAGAGCATGGGTGTCAAACTCAAATTCAAAGTGGGCCGAAAATCAGCTTTTAGACTAGTCGCGGGCCGACCTCAATTTCTAGGGGCTACCCCTCTCCCTTATAAAGTTCCCTGGTGTCTAATAGCCCCCACTCTATCCCCTGTACAATTCCCTGATGTGTAGTGGTCCTCTCACCCTTATACAGTTTCCTGGTGTTTAGAGGCTCCCGTCCCGCTCATACACAGTTCCCTGGTGTCTAGTGTTTTCATCCTCCTTATAAGGCTTCCCTGGTGATCTACGGCTTACCCTCCAATACAGTTTCTTTTGGGGTCTAGAGTGGGCCAAACATAATGCAAAGTGGGGAAACCACTTGAGGGCCAAATCTGATGGCTCCTAGGGCCAAATTTGGCCCACGGGCCGGAGTTTGACATGTATGGTACAGAGCCATGGGCTTCAGTGAATATGTTTACATTGCAAAAGCTTGGGATGTGCTGCAAAACAAGTGCAAAAATATGTGTGCATGTATCACACCGACAGGTTTGAACTCCGACTTATGGTGGCCATACATGGTACAATTTTTTCATACAATCTTACCATTTCTATGTAGTATAAGGGTAAATTAAGTGAATATACTGAAAGGATAATTTATGCAGTTCCCCTATATTACATAGAAATGGTAAGATTGTATGAAAAAATTGTACCATGTATGGCCACCATTAGGCCTTGATTCATCAAGACTTATAGAATCAATTACCGACAGCTCAGTAAAATACCGAACTCGATAAGTTGATTTTAGGATTCATCAAAGTTATCTACAGCTGTTAGCGAGCATTCGGTAATCATTTGGTAATGATGCGGTAAAACGGAAGAAAGTGCAATTCATGAAAATGAAAGTGGGCGTGGTTTAGCGTTAAATTTAGGACTAGTTATCGCCTTCACTGCTCTGTCGTTATTCCTGTCAGATCATTGCTGACAGAGAAGATGGAGCCATTTGAAGTGGTTATGTATCAGCTGAGAGTGATTCAAAGGCGCAGAAGGGCAAGAATAAGGTCTAGAACTACATCAATTTGCAGGAGAATGGATTTATTTGCTATACCAGGACATCTGCATTTCTCTTGAATCATCTTGTAAGAGAACACAGGCAGTGGCAGGGTTAACTAAGTTGCTAGCTGCACTACATTTTTTCAGAAAAGGCTCCTATCAAGCCATAGCTGGCAAAATTGTGGGATTGTCCCAAGCCACTTCCAGAATCCTGGTCCAGGTCAGGTGTTAAGCCCAATTCGGAATGTTGCTATGTGGTGTTCAAAGGACTGCCTTTTTACCCACAATTCCACAGTAATCTTATGGCCTTGTGTTAAATTACCGCTGTAAAATGGAAATATCGACACATTACCGAATGGTTACCACATTGTCACACCGAATGCGGAAAAACCTTGATGAATACAACTAGAAATTGATAAACTTCGAATTCGGTAATTTAACGAACTGGAAAAAGCTATCGCAAAGACAATGATGAATCCAGGCCTTAGTACCTTAAAGGGAACCAGAGAGGAACGTAAGAAAAAAAAAGAAAAAGCTTTTATACATACCTGGGGCTTCTTCCAGCCCCATAAGCCTGGATCGCTCCCACGCCGCCATCCTCCGCTTCCTGGATCGGCGGTACCGGGTCCCGTCACTTCCGGCGGATGCGGCCAATTGTCCGCATCACAGGGGCTCCCTCCATACCCGTACGCATGCAACTGCGCAGTGAGCAGCTTCACGCGTACGTATATGGCGGGAGCCCCGTGTGATGCGGACAATTGGCCGCGTGTGCTGGCCGACTGGCGCCCATGACGGGACTCGGTACCGGCAGTTCCAGGCAGCAAAGGACGGCGGCGTGGGAGCGATCCAGGCGTATGGGGCTGGAGGAAGCCCCAGGTATGTATAGAATCTTTTTCCTGGGGCCTCTGGTTCCCTTTAACCATTTACTGACATTCTAACGTATTAAAACGTCATGCTTACCGCTATTAACAGCAACATGACGTTTTAATACGTCCCGCGTTCCCGCCGCTGCTACCGCCGTGTGTGCGCCACTACCGCCGCCATTACCGTCGGGCTTCCGTGCTGGGTGATTGGGGAAGAGGACCGAACGGTCCTCTACCCAATCGCAGTGCCTGGAGTGAATGGACGTGACCGCGAACAGCGGCTACGTCCATTCACAATAACAGGAAATGTAACAATTAAATAAAGTGAAGAAAAAAAAAAAAGTGAACATTTCCTATGAGTGTATATTACACCTACAAAATACATTCATTTTCAAGTACATACAGATCTTAATAAAATTACACTTCCAACCCTCCCCCCCCCCCCCCCCCCAAAAAAAAAAACACTTGTAAAAAAAAATCAGCTAAAAAAAATAAATAAATAGTTGCCTTAGGGACTCAGCTTTGTTAATTTATATTTTATGGGGGGAAATTAATTTTAATTTATTACATAGGGGCTTGTAATTATGGCCAGAATAAAAAAAAAAAACAGAACAGAAAAATAACACTTATATTTCAAAATAATATACTGTCGCCATACATTGTGATAGGGACATAATTTAAACTGTTTAATAATCGGGACGACTGGGCAAATAAAACGTGTTTGTTTTATCCACAGGAGAATGTTTAATTTTAAAACTATAATGGTTGAAAACTGAGAAATAATGATTTTTCTTCTTTTTTTTCTGTTTTTCTCATTAAAACGCATTTAGAATAAAAAAATTCTTAGCAAAATGTACTATCCACAGAAAGCCTAATTGGTGGCGAAAAAAACGAGGTATAGATCATTTTCTTGTTATAAGTAGTAATAAAGTTATTAGGGAATAAAAGGGAGGAGCACTGACAACTGAAAATTGCTCTGGTCCGTTAGGATAAAAACCCTTGGGGGTGAACTGGTTAAGGAGAATTTGAGTTACCTTCATTGGACTGGGCAATGAGTTAGAATGAGACTTATATTCTATACCTTTTTAGGATTTTTTTTTTGTCCATTACCATTATTATTAGCTGCAAAAGTTTTACATTTCTCAAATTATCTCTCTGGACAATAGTCTGACTCGAAGGGAGTCATACATCATTAACAAGACCCTGTAATGAAAATGATATGGAGGCTGCCATATTTATTTCCACACAAACAATGCATATTGCCTGGCCTTCCTGCTGGAGCCCTGCTTCCAAAACATTCAGCCACTGACCCAGGAGAAGCATGCAGATCAGGTGCCCTTAGTGAGCACCGACCACCTTAAAGTGTACCAGAGATGAGGAAAAAAAGAAGTTTTATACATACCTGGGGCTTCCTCCAGCCCCATGCGCTCTGATCGCTCCCACGCTGCTGTCACTACACCAGGAAACAGTATTCTCCGTCGTCTGTACCGGGTCCCGTAACTTCCTCCAGTCGCAGCCAGTCTGCGGAGTCCTACTGAGAGAAAATGCTGTGGAAGGTGAGGCATATACGGCAAACCTATTTAGAGGAAATGTTGTGGAGGGTGAGTCATAAATGGCTGCTCAATGAGAGGAAATGCTTTGGGGGCGAGGCATATATGGCAGTCCTACTGAAATAAAATGCTGTGGAGGGTGACGCATCACAATAGACAAGGGTGAGGCATGCCTGGGTAAATGTGCATTTCTACTGCAGCTGGCCCAACTCCCAACGCCCTAGGGAACTGTATAGGGTAGGAAGAGCAACTAGACACCAGGGAACTGTATAGGGGAGAGATGGAGACTAGATACCAGGGAATTGTATAGGGGAGGGAGGGAGGGATCACTAGACACACCAGGGAACTGTACAGGGCCGGTTTTGTACTCTTTACCGCCCAAGGCTACTGTCACCAGCCACCCCCATTCAGTATATGTAGCAAGATGACCCCTCCCCTCAGTATAGGTAGCCAGATGACCCCTCCCCCCAGTATAGGTAGCCAGATGACCCCTCCCCCTTCCTGCTAGTACAGGTAGCCTGATGACACCCCCCCCAGTATAGGTAGCCAGATGACCCCTCCCCCCTTTGCCTCCAGTATAGGTAGCCAGATGACTCCCTTAATCCCTCCTTTTCCTACCCCCACCCCCCCTTTCAGTATAGTTAGCCAGCTTGCCTTCACACCGCCGAAGCCACCAGTGTCACTCTCCGCTCATCTCCAGTTCAGAAGCTTCCTCTTCCTTTCCGTCTCCAATGCTGCCCAAGTCTATAGCCACCGGCCACAATGCAAGCGTGCACAGAGAGCAAGATGGCTGCTGCACAGTCGACTGGCAGAAGAGTACTGCGGTCAGGCGCTCGCCTGATCTCCCTGCATTGCAGCATTTTCAAGCTTGCATATGCTGCACCAGTTAAGCCTGCTGCTTTGGTGCCCTTGCTCCTGTGGTGCCCTAGGCCATGGCCTAGGAGGCCTTGGCCTAAATCCGGCCCTGGAACTGTATTGGGGAGAGAACAAGACACTACACCAGGAAACAGTATAAGGGATGGAGGGGGGCTCTAGATACCAGGGAACTGTTTAGTAGCGAGAGGACCACTAGACCTACCAGGAAACTGCATAGGGGAGGGAGGGGGACACTAGACACCAGGGAACTGTATAGGAGAGGGAGAGCCACTTGATACACCAGGGAACTTATAGGGGAGGGAGGGGGACAAAAGACCCACCAGGGAACTGTATAGGGGAGGGAAGTGGACACTAGACATCAGTGAAATGTATAGGGGAGGGAGGACCATTAGACACAAGGGAACTGTATAGGGGAAGGAGGAGCCACTAGACATCAAGACGGGCCCACGACTCGGTTCGTTTTCAATTTCAGGACACTGTGTATTTGAGTTTGACACCCCCTGCTAGAGGGTGAAGCTTATATGGCTCATGTTTGCAGATGCGATTTTTTATATTTTAACTAATTTTAACATCAGGCTTTGTTTGCAGGCTTGAGTATTTGAGATTAATTACCAACATCTTTTTTTTCTGATGATCAGGTTGGTGGATTCTGAACGTTCATTTATGAATGATTGTTTAAAACAGTGCACACGCATTCAGTCCATTAAAATGTAACTGTATCATCTTGCCTGAATCATTATGTCAATAGTTTTAAAGATCGTAGTGTGTACACCGGCATTGCACTAGCGGTAGAGTACTGTAGTAATGTTAGCCTGTCACACTTCTCACTGGTCAGGAGGTGGTGCTGGAGAGGTCATGCAAATAATCACATGATCCTTTTGCTTTCATAGCAACACTGGCCCCTCCCCTGAGGAAAGAGACAGTTGGACAAACCGTTAGCAGTTATCTTTTGAGAGCGGAGGTCGGTGCAGACATGGAGATAGACTGACAGCTACTATGTGATCGGATCCAAGAAAATCCAAGCATGTAGGAGTATATGCCTTTTCATTTTTTAAAGAGGTGATCTACTTACTTTTGTTAGTCTGTAATCTGATTGCAATCTTTGATTTATTTTTGGTTTAGTCTTTAAAGCCTGTTCACACCATATAATAGGGAGAGGTGTCAGAGTTCAGCGAAATCCTGACTGCAGGAAATTTTGTGTCGCACTATGGTACATTTAGCAGAGCCAGATCATCCACAAGGCAACCTAGGCAGGTGCGTGGGGCCCAGTGGGTGTCAAGGGGCCTACCTGCCACCTTCTCTGACTCCTCTCCATCTCAGATTACCAAAAGATCCATAAGGGGAAGCCACAGCCAACATTTGGTGTGTACGACATGCAATGATCACCTACAGCAGTGTATTACAGCAAGCTTCTTATGGGGTTGTGTAGCAGAAGACCAGTCAGAGACGTACATATGGTTCAGCTGTGATTCATTTGGGTGCAGGGAGACGCCTCTTCCTGTGCTAGGGAATCTCGGGTAATGTAATTATTATTATTATTATTGATTTATAAAGCGCCAACATATTCCGTAGCGCTGTACAAAGTAAGAAACAAAGATGGGGTACATAATACAGACAATGGTGTACACCAATATACAAGATACATAATTAGTGACAAAATACAAAAATGATACAAAATACAGAATTGGTAATGACAGTGATAAAAGTAACATGATAAATAAAATGTATACTGATTTCCAAGACACAAAAGGGGGAGAGAGCCCTGTCCTTGCAAGCTTACAATCTAAAGGGAATGGGGAGGAAATGAGAGGAGGGGTAGTATACAACAAATATATAGAGGCAATGTGTTTTAGGATACCTAGGGCCTCAATTCACTAAGCAGTTAAGGCTAGTCTACAGATGGTTTTTAGTCTACTGATGGTTTGGTGTAATATTTTAGACCTGGTCTAACATTCAGTAATTACACAATTTACAAAGGCAAACAAGGAATAACCACACCCACTTTTTCTGAAAGATGAGACCAGCTGATTTCTGTAGGTAATGTAATTCTGTGAGGTATTTTAGATGTGAGGATGGAACCTTTTGAATTAATTATGCAGGAGTTTAATTGTATAGTTCAGTTCAAACAGATTACTGCGCCAGTTCATTTATCAATAAACGCTCTCACTCATTAGTCAGGATCGCTGCAGCAAGATTCCAGACGGATTCAAATACAATACTCAGCTCAACAGAGCTTGTTGCCGTCCTGCTAGAGCCTCTTAATGGCTCCAGGATGTTTTTATGAGTCAGACAGTGCTCCTGCCGCTGTGCGCGCCCCCGCTGGTGCACGTGTGCACCCCCACACGTGCATGCTCCCGTGCGTGCATGTGCGTTCCCGTGCATGTGAAAATAGTGGAAAAAAACACCAAAGAAAAAATACACCTTAATTTCCAAATACTATATTATCACTATACTTTGCACTAGAGACATAATTAAAATCTTGTGATAACCAGAACAAATAGGCAGATAAAATGTGTGGGATATCTGCACAGTAGCAGTGTTTATATTAAAACTATAGGGGATGAAATTGAAGAAATAGTATTATTTCATTTTTTTTCTTGTTTTTTCCCTTTAAAATGCATAGAAAATAAAGTAATTACTGAAAACAAATATCAACCCCAAAAAGCCCAATTGGTGGTGAAAAAAACAAGATATAGATCATTTCATTGCGATTAGTAGTGATTAAGCTATTGGCAAATGAAAGGGCTGAGCATTGAAAGGTGAAAATTGCTCTTGTCCGTTAGGGTAAAAACACCTTTGGGGTGAAGTGGTTAAAGACAAAAATGTACTTACCTGGGGCTTCCACCAGCCCCTGGCAGCCGTCCTGTGCCCTCACTGGAGCTCCGGTGGCTCCCAGTCTCCTCCGGTGCAGATGCCGACCTCGCCGGGTTGGCTTCTTTTGCGTTCCAGCGTGCGGCTCACATGGTCGTGCTGATGTCATCTGGACTATACTGTGCCTGCGCAGTACAGTCCGGATGACGCCAGCACGACCACGTGACCACCTGGCAAGATCGGCATCTGCAACGGAGGAGACCGGGAGCCACGGCGAGGGCACAGGACGACTGCCAGGGGCTGAAGGAAGCCCCAGGTAAAGTGGATTTTTGTTTTTAAATTACCTTGGACGTATCCTTTAAGCAAATCTGAACTGAAAATAAACACTTAAGAGATAATTATTTGTATGTGTAATGATAAATGGACTCTTCCTGGAGTAGCATTCTTATTTTCCATTTAGGGGCTGAATTTTTTAGACTAAATTCTAAACAGTAGCCATGTCAGTGTGATGTAAAGTCTGGTTCATTCAGCTGCAAAACAAAGGAAATATTGGCTTTTTGAACTTTTCAGCACTACATTTTTCTCAACAGTGTTTCCACACCCAAGTGGAAGTGTTTTGAGTGCTGTTAACTTTACAGGAGAGCTTCCATGGCATTTCATTGCTATTCTAGTCCCTCAATGCATAGATAAAACACTTTTTATATCTCTGAAGTGCTTCCACTTTAATTGCTTCTACAGCTTTTCTGGCTCCCACCCTGAAAATGTCATCACTAACTCAAGTTCATACATCATTTGTTTAATGCAAATACCATCCCCTCTGTACCATCATTAGACCGATCTAGTGCTTCATGATAGGACAGAGAAGCTGCCTTACCCCTAGAGCTCTTCTTATACTCCAGTTGGCCCTTAATTAACCTAATATAGCTATGCTTTAAAGATTTAAAATTATATCTAGGGCTTTATGTGTTGAATGTATTCTTGTTCCCCATGACAGCCAGTCCTAATCCTTGCTTTGCTTTCATACCACACACTATAAAAATGACAGCTGGAAGCAGGACAAACATGTCAAGGGAGTTAATAAGCCAAATACACTGAGGTAGATGCTGAGACACGTCATGTGAACATGTACACAACTGCCAGACCTCAGAAAGTAATACCTACAGGCCACAAAAGAAGAAACCAGAAAGCAGGCAACCCCTTATTATCACGGATAATATCTGTACATGCATGTAACTTTAGCACATAAGGTTTGCTTTAAAACAAAAAATTAACTTAAGTTTTTCATCTTGTGGGCTTGCTCTATAACCTTGGGCACTAGTCCAAAATATTTAGGTGCTAATTCAAAAATATTTGTTGAATAAAGCTGTGAAAAACTTACCAACTAAATATTTGCCTTTGTATTTTTTTTACAGATGCACATCATAGATGTCTCAGCTATACTTTTTTCTGTAGTTAAAAGCTTTTAAAAATGAGTAATATTCCACCAGCGCTGTCTCCACAGCAGGATCAAGTTGCAGTATCAAAGCAACAGGTAGATGGCGCAAGCAATGAGACAACCAAGCCAGAAGTGTCCAAAACATCTGACATATGTTTGAAAACTCATGATGGAGGTCAAAGACTGGGCAGTTCAATGATGGAAGACCGAGAACTGAAATCACCAAGGATTCACTTTTGGAATTTCATTAAAAGGTTTCATATGAAAAAAAACATAAAACATTTCATACCAGGGCACAACACTCCATCTCCCGATAAGAGGCAGGTACCCAACGATGTATTACTAGTTGGAAATGACAGTACAAAAAATGAAAGAAAATTTGAAAAATTAGCACGGTCTCCAAACAGAACTGTGGATGAAGAAAAGAGGTCCGTCCCATTTTTGCATGAACCTTGTCCACCTGAGCTTATGAGAAGCAAAGAAGGGAATACTGAAAAAACACTTAATACTTTGCATTCATTGGATACATATTTTTCACAGCTATCAAGCAAGACTCAAGATGGAACAAGTGTAGAACCTAAAGAGGGTAGTATACATTTAAAAACCCTACCGCAGAAGACTTTAAATATCCCCACAGCGGGTGGAGACAATACCAACAAGAATGAAGATGGTGAAACAATTATTGCCATAAAACAACCAGCAGTAGTGGTGGAAAATGCTAAAGCCAAAACTAACCTAGTTCCCTTTAAGAGAGCTTCTGGCATTCAGAATATAAAATTAAATAAAAAGCTAAAGGAAGGCCTGTCCTGCAGTTCTCTGCCATTGTATGCAATCCAAAGCATTAATTTAGCATCAGAACATGACGAAGCCATTTCCTCTAACACACATGTCCTCAAGCAAAGCATCTCAGAAGATCATTCAAACATTCAGCCTTTGACTGTTCAGTGGTCTCAAAGTAAACAGGAATGTGTTCCATTAAGACCAGTGTTATCCAGCAACCAAGAGATAGCCAATGTTCAAAATAACATGATGAAGACTACAAATCTTCTACTGCCCGGATGGGCCGAAGAAATTTTCATTGAAAGCTCTGGAACTAAGGTAAAGGAAAGGGCCATAAAAACATCCCCTCAAAAACAGAACATTAAAAGCACTAACAATGATAATAATAGGCTTTCAACCAATTTGACCTTTAAAATGAGAAAGCTCACCTTTGTCTGGCCTTCACCAGAAAAATCACCAAATAACCAGTTCCAATTTAACAGGGCAGGGAAGGAAGATGAGAGCAATGAAGATTTCACACCAAAGAGTGCATGTGATTTACAGATAGTGCCCAAAGAAAGCTTCAAGTCTTCTTCACTAAGTGAAGGCCAAAATCTTTCCACTGGAAAACCACAGGATCAAGCAAGGTCCCCCGGAAATACCAACCTAAAAGTCAATTCCTGGGCTATCTCTGCTCCAAACCAAGTCAATCCCCTGCAGACGCGTTCTGTAACCATGTTATCTTCACTTAGGGATCCAGAAGAGGTGGTAGACACATCTGAAGTCTTCCTTCCAAAAGAATCTCATACGGAATGTGAGCTTCCAGAAGAGAACTTGAGTGAAAGCAATTTATTAGACCAAGAACAGGTTACGACTAATACCATCGATAGTGGAAATAGTAAAATACAGGAGATGCAGCCTGAACCACTGAAAGATTTTCAACCAGCACAGATTGAGGATTTGGACATCCCTCAACATGGTGTTGCTGAAGAAAAAATGTCAAGCCACCCTCATTCTAGCAGCCAAACACAGCTAAAGATTACCCAAACTCTGGATCCCACTAACTTGGAACTACCAGGATCTATGGGAGGGAATGGGCTCCCTGATGTGCAGGTTTCCAGTTCTGTCATTCAAGATGGCAACTTTAAACAGGAAAAAGATGAGGATGGACTAGTAGAAGAACAGCCTTCCCGAAGGTGGGAAGACTTTGTTGTGGACAGAGCTTGTACTAGAAAATGTAGGTGCAAACACCTACAAAGAAACCTTCCTCCAAATGTAACGAGCTGGTAAGTTTATTGAATTCTGTCTCCTAATGTCACTCTAAATTCTCAGTTCACTAAGTTACCTGTGACTCCGATTTTAATGTAGTCTTAAAATAATTAGGCCAAGTATGCAATGAAACACTTGCATATATTGATATCAATAAGCCAGGATAGTCAGTATGATTATATCATGAACCATATTATATCACTAACACCATCTTTGCTCTGAATGTTATTTAAAGGGAATCTGAAGTGAAAATAAACTGATGACATAATGAATTGTATGTGTAGTACAGCTAAGAATTGTAACATTAGTAGTAAAGAATCAGAATCGCATTTATTTCGCCAAGCACGACTGGGTCATGCCTGGAATTGGGCTTGGCACAAGAGTACAGGGCACAGGGGCGTAGCAATAGGGGTTGCAGAGGTAGCGACCGCATCGGGGCCCTTGGGCCAGAGGGGCCCCAAAGGGCCCTCCCTCATCTACAGTATTAGCTCTCTATTGGTCCTGTGCTCATAATAATTACTTCTATAGATACTTTGAATAGTGGTAATCCTTAACAAACTGTTTCCCATCCTTTTCTTGCACCTCTGAAACTGTAGTTGCCCTTGGCAGGTTTTGGTGCGCCGTATCAATTGTTACGTATAGAGTGCTTCGGAGGGCCCCATTGTAAAACTTGCATCGGGGCCCACTGCTCCTTAGCTACGCCACTGACAGGGCATGTACATAGAAACATAAGGAACAGCATGGCATAGAGCCTAGTGGCATCACTTCATCTCACAAAAACATATACATAAAGTTTCTAAACACTGGAACCAAACATAGACATACTACTTTTACTTTTCCCAACACATTTGTCAGGTGGATTACAAGCAGAAAGTCAAGGGTGAGGGGGGGGGGGGGCAGTCTAAGGGGGGGTGCATGGCAGAGTTCATTGAGTTCAGTGTAATTACAGCCGAGGGGAAGAAGCTATTTTTGTGTCTCGTGGTCTTTGTTGAGATGGACCGGTACCTCAGATACCTCCGCCCCAAGGGGAGCTGTTTGAAAAACTGGTAGCCAGGGTGGGAGAGATCCTTGGCAATCTTCAGTGCTCTGGAGCGTAGTCTGGCATTGTAGAGGGAGTCAAGGGCAGAGAGTGTGTTCCCGATGATCCTTTCCGCTGACCTGATGACCCTCTGTAGTTTGCGTCTGTCGCCTTCTGTGGAGCCAGCATACCAGACAAGAATGGAAGAGCAGAGGACGGATTCGATGGTTGCGGTATAGAAGTTCGTCAGGAGTTTTTGTGACATGCCGAACTTCTTCAGTTGGCGGAGGAAGTAGAGCCTCTGCTGGGCTTTCCTCTGGGTGGAGGCAGTGTTTGCCTTCCACTTCAGGGTGTTGGAGATGGTGGTGCCCAGGAGTCGGACACAAGGCACTTCCTCCACTGCCATACCTCCAATGTGCAGTGGAGGTCGGGTGGGGAGGAGGCATGTTTCCTAAAGTCAATGATAATCTCCACGGTTTTTGCCTTGTTGAGGACCAGCTTGTTCTCCTTGCACCAGTGGCAAATCCTGTCCACCTGGTGGCAGTATGCCTGCTCGTCGTTGTTGGAGATCAGGCCGACTATAGTGGTGTCGTCTGCAAATTTGATTACCTTGACAGAGCTTGCTGAGGATCTGCAATTGTTCGTGTAAAGGGAGAACAAAAATGGTGACAAGACGCAGCCTTGTGGGGCCCCCGTGTTAGTGGTCTTTGGTTGCGAGGAGGTGGAGCCCAGCTTTACCACCTGGGATCTGTTTGTGAGGAAGTCATTGATCCACAGTTGAAGAGTGGGGTGGACCCCGAGCTCGGCCAGATTCTCTTGTAGTATATGGGGGCTAATGGTGTTGAAAGCCGAGCTGAAGTCGAGGAGGAGGACCCTGGCGTATGAATTTGGTTTGTCAAGGTGGTTGTTGACAAGCTCCAGACAGATGTTTATGGCGTCGTCGGTCGACCTATTTGCCCTGTATGCAAATTGATACGGGTCTAGCTGGGTTTCTGTTTTCTGTTTGAGGAGAGGCAGGACCGCCTTTTCGAAAGTTTTCATTATGACCGATGTGAGGGCGACAGGCCTGAAATTATTGAGATCGGACGCGCCCTGCTTTTTGGGTACAGGGATGATGGTGGACCTCTTGAAGCATGCCGGTACTTTGCCACACTGTAGGGACTTGTTGAAGACGGAGGAAAGGATAGGAGCGAGCTGCTGTGCGCATGTTTTCAGGCAGGCTGGCGACACTCCATCAGGGCCTGGGGCTTTCCTGGCCTTTAGCCTGGACAGGTGGCACGCCATGTCCGACTCATTTAGGGCTGAGGGAGGCAAGTTTTGTCCTGGTGGTTCTGCGGTATGAGGTGAAGTGAGGGGGGCCTCTGGCATCGGAAGCTCCACAGGAGCGTCGTTCTCCTCGAACCTGCAGTAGAAGTCACTGAGATCTTCCGCCAGCTCAGTGCTGGGAGGTGCGCTTTGGGGGGGAGGCTTGTAGCCAGTGGCAGCTTTAAGCCCTCGCCAAACGGCTTATGAGTCGTTTGAGGAGAGGTCCTCTTTCAGCTTATCTGCGTATCCTTTCTTAGCGCTTCTCAGTTCCCTGTCAAGCAAGTTTCTTGCCCTTCTGTAATCCTCCTGGTTCCCGGACTTGTGTGAAAAGAGTCTCATATTGCTTCCAGTACAGGAAGAGTTAAGAAACATCACTTGTTATCTATGCAAAAGAGCTTCTCTGAGCTCTCCAAACCAACTTAGGTTGGCTACAGTGCTGTTTTCTGAAGCATTTATACATCAAAGAAACAGTGGAAAAATAGCTTGGGAAGTTCAAAGGGTCATTAGCTCTGCTTCATAGTTTAAAATACAGAGTGTGGTTTGTAAATTGCAAATATGACAGAATTATGCATTGTTCTAAAAATATAAAATAAAAAAAGCTACTCTATATAGCTAAAATAAAAATATGAGACTTTTCTTTGCTAATAATGTTCTATTAATTATCCGTACTACACATACAATCCATCATACTATTTTTTTTTCGCTTCAGTGTCACTTTAAGGCAACCCTGAATGTTTGTGAATCTGTCAAATGTGGTTGTTGTTACAAAGCACTGCTTAAATTTGCAATTGCAAGTGACTGTTTTTACTAGTATATTAATATGTAGACAATATACTTGTAAGCTGGATAAAATAACAGTACTACATTGAACACGAGTTGCTACCATTATCACGACTGTTATGATACTAGGCGGTTTGGAGAAGTCATCTGCAATGCTACAAAAAGCATTTTTGCACAGATTCATTCCCTGGCTGGGTTTGCATTTTCTCTCTTCCTGTATCAATGTCAAATTGCTTGGTGGAGAGAACAGAAGTCTGTGAGCCATCCAAACTCATCTCCTTTAGTGATGATGGTCAGTTTTAGGAGAACTAATTAAAAAGCATGTGATTTGTTTGATCATCTGAAAGATTTGAAAAGCTCTGATTTGTTGTGATCACATCCTGCTTTAGCACATGATCATGACTAGCAAATCAGAGACTTGCATACAGGGGTGTAGCAATAGGGGGTGCAGAGGTAGAAACTGCATTGGGGCCCTTGGGCCAGAGGGCCCCCCTCAACTGTAGTATTAGCTCTCTATTGGTCCTGTGCTCATAATATTCACTTTTATAGATGCTTTGAATAGTGGTAATCATTTAACTGTTCCCCATTCCCTTCTTGCACTTCTGACACTGTAGTTGCCATTGGCAGGTTTTGGTGCGCCGTATCAATTGTTATGTATAGAGTGCTTGGGGGGCCCAATGTAAAACTTGCATCAGGGCCCACAGCTCCTGAGCTACGCCACTGCTTGCATATCTATCACCTGACCAAACTGATCACAGTGAGTTCTCCTAGACATGACCATCACTAGTCCTTATCCAATTGTTGGCTAGTCTTTCTATCTGAGAACTCCACAGGAGGGAATCGGAGGATGTGAGCAGAATCAGGTGGGAGATCTATACTGGGGCAGCAACTCTTGCTCTCCTGGAAGCGCTGTATTTTTTTTACACAAATCTCTGGGTTATGTAACAATAACAATAATATTTTTATAGCGCTTTTCTCCCTGGGGACTCAAAGCGCTGTGACCCTGCATTATGCAGTCTCAAAGGCTCGGGAAAAGAGGTGTTTTTTAGCCTTTTCTTAAAGCTGTCCAGAAAAGGAGCCGCTCGCACTGTGGAAGCGAGTTCAATAGAGTAGGGGCTGCATAGGAAAAGGCCCGAGCACCAAATGTTAAGTGTATCCTGGGAATAACCAGCTTCATCTTGTTGGCAGAGCGTAGGGTGCGTGGAGGGGCATAAAGTTCCAATGGATCCGCTATGTACTTGGGTGCCATGTGGTGTAGAGCCTTGAATGTCAGCAGGCAGATCTTAAAATGGATCTCCATTTTACTGGCAACCAGTGAAGAGTTTGCAGTACTGGGGAGATGTGTTAGCTGCTGGGGGCATTGGCTAGGAGTCTGGCTGCTGCATTCTGTACTAGCTGCAAGGGGCGCAGAACCTTAGGCTCCGACGAACAGGGCATTGCAGTAGTCCAGGTGGGAGGATACAAATACATGAACCCGGCCAGGAAGGTCTTCAGCTAGGATAAGGTGCTTGATTTTCGCTATATTTCTATTTATTTATTTACATGTATCTGAGGTTATGTGCCTTCTGCTGAGATCTGATGGATCAAGGTTATCCACGTTACCTGCCTGCCTCTTCTCCATGACCTGGTACAAGTTATTTATGCATAACATGCATCGAACGGAGAAGAGGAAGGCAGTGGGAATGAAGACAGAGCCTTCAAGCACACAGGGACACCGGAAGCCCAATCTTGCGTAAAAACATACGGTACTAGGATAATTAGGACAATTTGTATAAATTTATACTCACAAAGCTGGGTTGCTCCTAAGAGCATGATGGGAAATACCGTTCCCACTCGGCCTTGTGGTTAAGGTCGCTGCTCAAAAAAAAAAAAAAGGAAGAAGACAGTCTCACGCTAGGTGAGGCTGTGGAGTGAGTCCCTCAGTAGTGGAAGGAGGTCAGAGGCGCCCAAGGGTGGTAATATATACAAAAAAAAAAAAATAATCAGGCGGTAAGGGAGTCATACCTTTGACAAGTCATTCCAGGAGTAGGGTGTTAAGAAAAACATTTATTTATTATGCACATAGGACAACACATTTCACGTTAAAAACCGCTTCATCAGGTCAAATAAAAGTGCCTTGGGCTAGTGTCATCTACTCATCCCAAGGCACTTTTATTTGACCTGATGAAGCAGTCTTTACTGTGAAAGGTGCCACCGACCCCCTTCCAGTACTTTAAGCAGTGGGGTAATCTCCTGAAGCACATTAAAAAAATTAGAAGCAGAGACAAGACAAGAACAAGATTCAAGTGTACCAGTTATTTTAGAAAAGTTTCTACAAAGATATAGACTGGGACTCTGTGTTAGAGGTGTCAAGAGCCTTCATTATTAATAAAAAGGTTTTTGTTTTTTTTATACTGGTTTTATTTCCAGGTTGTCGGTGTCTGAGAACAAGCTGTGTGAACCCGTCTGGATCACCACACTGATGCTGGCTTCATCAATAGTGGCAGCGAGCAAACTCGTGTTAGACAGCTGTTCCCAATGGGACTCTACTGACCGCCCGGATGGTGGACCAAAAGACAATGATGCACAAGACTGAGCCGGTCTGCCAAATCCCACGTCATAGCATGTGCTCCCCTTACATAGGTTTATTTTTCTTATAATTAAATTTAGAGAGCTAGTTTTGCATGGTATGGGACTTTTTTTTTCTCAGCAGGTTACAAACTGAGTAACCAGACCTGGAAATACATCTCTGTGTACCGGTCTAGAAAGTAATTCAGACATGACAAAAGGAGCCCACATGGGGAACACTCACAGTGGGGCAATTAGCAGCCAGTTACAGCTAATTGCCAGCGAACGCTAGCACTTTTAAAAGTGCTAGTGTAATGTAAAGTACATGGCAGTGATGTCACTGCCACAATCGCTCACCATTCATGATAAACGCAGACATGGTAATCTCGATTGCAATGTTAAAAACCGCTAATTGCGATCGCTCAAAAAGAGCAAAAATGTACAGAAAAATGTGTGTATTGGCCCTAAGGCCACTTTTTCATGAGCAGCTGATTTTACCACCTGTCAGCTGATCCCATCCAACAGCGGTTGACTAAACTTTTTTCCCCGTGAAGTAACGCCGCCGCGCGTCACAAGTGACACTCACAGTGGTGTACATATATGTACGCCGCTGGTGAGTTGAGCGCAGTGGGAGATGAATGACGGCTCTCCCTGATGCCGCTCAAATTCCCATCGCCGTATAATTATATTCCCTCTCCGAGATGTAGCAACTCAGAGGTTGCCAGAACCACGAATAACCAGTGCACGTAGTGCGCACGTGCTAGAGTGGCGCAGAAGTCAGGCTATGTGACCGGCGCAGAAAGCACCTGCTTCGCTCACAGTGTTACCAAATGCTCTGTGTAACAGAGGCGCTGAGCTTTGCACCAGACTTAGAGTTTTATGCTCCGTTACTATTGCCTGATGAAGCGGGAGATGCCCGCTAAACGCGTTGCACTTGCACTTTCTGGAGTATAGAAATACATTTTTGTTGTTTTGAATAAACACAACACTTGTGTGCGTCTGCTTGGGGTAAGCAAGTCCACCTCTGCCTCCTCTCATTGTAAACATTTTATCCTTTTGGAGCCTCTGTCTGCTTATACAGTTCCTGAGTCCACCCTTGGTGTTGCCCCTTATTTCCTATCTACAGAGAGCGACTTCTTAATACTGAGTGGGGACAGGTCTAATCTCCTCACCTGCTGATATAGTGGTTACCTGGATGGTAACCCATGTTTGTGAGTATAAATAGATACTTATTTATATCCACATACCAGTACATACTAAACTATATTGGGCTCTCAGTGTCTCTATTCTGTGTTCCCTTGCAATGTTCTAGGTCACAGCAGGAAAATTGGAATTGGGGAGGGTGTTCAATATTCAATAATGTACTAGTACAAAGGCCCGCCCATTGAAAAACAGCCGGTTTGTCTGTGCCTCGACCACTGCCTCGCGGATCGTGGCCATGTGCGCATGGCCATGATCCGCGTACATAACCATGATCACTCACGTCCACGCACGCCCGTCCGCCAGATCTGTTTGCAGTGTGTGGCACACATCAGATAGATTCCTGTCAGATTTGACCTGACAGGCATCTAACAGATGCTCGAATAGATATCTGTTGGTAGAATCTGCTGCAAATCTGTCAGTGTATGGCCACCTTTACAGGGAAAGGTTTAAGGGACAGTTAGGACAGCAGGTAAAAAGGAAGCTGTGCATGAGATGGTAAAATGATGGTCAGTGGCCGAAGAGTCCTGGGAAGAAGAGTATGCTTGCCTGAAGAAGTGAGTATTCAGGTTGCACCTAAAATGGGCAAGTGTGGGTGAGTGGCAGATGTGTTGAGAATGGGTGTTCCATAGAAGGGGAGAGGATTGAGAGAAATCTTGTAAGCAGGAGTGAGAAGAGGCGACCAGAGAGGAGAATATTGCTAGAGTGGAGATTGCGTGTAGGATGGTATCTGGAAATAAGGTTATTTCGATAGGAAGGAGCTAGGTTGTAGAGAGCTTGGTAGGCAACTAAGGATTTTAAATTGTACCTTTGTGTGACTGGCAGCCATTGATACGACTGAGGGCCAGTGCACACCAAAAAGCGCGAGCATAATCGCAAACGCTCAGCATTTTTTTTTAAGTGATTTTTCAGAGCAATTAGACATGTGCCTTGCTATTTTCTAATCATGCCTAGCGATTTTTGGAGCATTTTGCTGTAGCATTTTTTATTACTGTAGAGCTGGAACTGAACAGCTTCTGTAACAAAAACGCTTGGGAATCGCTCTGATCTCGCGCTTTTTAGAGCGATTTTCCACTTTTCTATACTTAACATTGAGGCTGAATCGCCTCAGAAATCAGCAAAAATGCTGCAGGACCCACATTTGCGTTTGGGAAAAAAGCTCATCGCTCTGGTGTGATCCATCCCATTCGAATACATTAGCCAAACGCTTTTCAAAGCACTAGCGTTTTTAAAAGAGCTCAGAAGGCGCTCTTGGTGTGCACCAGCCCTCACAGAGGGTTATAGAGCTGGAGAAGCAGGAGGAGAGGTGGATGAGTTGTGCAGCAGAGTTCATGATGGACTGTAGCGTGACTTTACATTAGGTGGGAAGGCAATAGAGCAGAGAATTGCAGTAGTCTAGTCATGATGAAATAAAGCTCAAAGGGCTCCAATTCCACATCAATAGTACGCTATCCAGCTGACCCTGGAAGTGTAATTCACATTTACAGATTGACTGTGGGATTTGTCATGCAGGTATATTTTGAAGCTGAACTCGGACAAACCGGTATCTATTCATATAGTATGCAGAAAATGCGAAATGTCACACCTAATGCTAAAAAAAAAAAAAAAACAAAAAAAAAAACAAAACCATAATTTCTCTAATTTACATTGTTTTAACAAGCAGTGACAAGGCTTGGCTGTTTGCCTGACTGGTCTGAGAAAAGCAGCAGCGCACTGATGAGTCATATATGAAAGTTGTAAATCGCTCCCTGTGTGCCTGGTATTTGCTGCCACAAATGAATACAGTAAGCGGTTTAAGACCACCAGCATTATTGCCCTTTTGTCTAGCCAGCATTGAGCAAGCATTTTGCTGGCATTTAGACTATTTTCTTGTGATCTCAGTACCTCTGCAATACCAGAAAACTGCAAAGCTATCTAAGGGCTCATTCTCACTGCAAGCGATTCCGATTCCGCTTTTTAATCGGTTTTTACATCTGATTCCGATTTGCAGTTTGCTCCCTGCACACTGCAAATCGGAATCTGAATCGGATGTAAAAACTGATTAAAAAGCGGAATCGGAGTCGGAAATGCATGCAGTGTGCAAGAGGCCTAAGGGCTCATTCTCAGTGCAAACCCGCTTGAGCACTTTTCAATAGCTAGTAATTTGAAAAGGACTTTGCTAATTTAACCCTATGAGTGTCCCCACAACAGCATTACATTTGATATCCTTTATCCAAGGACTGAACTTCACTCCAATCAGTATTTGATACCCCCTTTCCCACAGAAAAATCTTTACCTTTTCTCAAATAAATCATCAGGGAGGGTCTGTATAACTGATATTGTGGTGAAACCCCTCCCACAATGTGATGTCATGACCAGTTTGCAATCTGTGAACCTTGTTGCATTTTAGGAAATAATTCCTTTTTCCAACTGCTAAGCAGCACAAAACTCTTAGGCCCCATTCACACTTACAAAATGCAAGAAGTCAGCGATTTGTGGCGGCGTTTTGCAGGAGTGATTTTTCCACGATTCCACATGGGAAAAAAAAAAATATCACTGAACGCTGCGACGATTTTGCCATGATTTAGCCGCTTCTATAGCACTGAAACGCAATCGCCGGTGAGTTTCACGGTTTTGGGCGATTTGTGGCGATTAGCGCAAATTGCCCAAGTAAGAACGGGCCCATAGGGTTTCATTACGCTAGCGATTTTAAAAAACGCTAGCGTTTGAGCGTTTTGCCGAAATCGTGGCAAAACGCTCTAGTGTGAATGGGGCCTTACAAACATTCTGTTCAGATCACCTGGCAGAACCAAAGAGGTCACCACCAGTGATAGATTTCAGAATGTACATCAGGGAAAGATTTTACAATGGACAAACACTGACTAAATCATTTATAAATTAATATTGTACAAAAGCATTTTTATGCATTTTATTTTTACTACAGTTCATCTTTAAATTGCAAACTTGCTGAGGAAATACGATTAAGCTCGAGGAAATGCAAAAACACACACATTCCTTTAAAAATCACATTACAAAATCTCAATCGCTAAGCACTTTGTGATTGTTCTCGCAAGAGCCCTTTTTGACTGACTGCCATCCTCAAAAAGAGCAGATAGCAGCAGTTTTGCCGATCACTAGAGCACCGCAATTTGCAAGTAAATCGCGGTGCTCGTTTCCCACTACTGTGTGTCGTTTTTTACCCGCATGCATACATCAGGCTGCTCAATTAGCGACGCGATTGGTTCCCAACGGGTAGACAGCACAATCGCAGCTTGTGGAAATTGCTGCTTGCAGGTACGCACCGCAGCATGATCGCGGGGATACATGCAGTCAGCGGTGGAAAAGGTCCCTTAGTAATTCCTATGCCAGAAACATTGAATGCAAGGGTTTTCTAGCGCTATGTAAGGGCTGGTGCACACCAGAGCGGTTCGCTTTTCCCCCCAAACGCAAACTCCTGTCCTGCAGCAATTTTTAGATTTCTGAGGAGTTTCTGCCTCAATGTAAAGTATAGGAAAGTGGAACACTGCTCTGCAAAACGCTAGATCAGAGCGGTTTTCCAGGCTGTGAGTTATATATCAGCAGCTGTCAGTTAAAAACTGAATCTGCAAAACAGAGAAACCGAGAGCCCAATATAGTGTAGTATGTATTGGATCAGGGAGAATTAGTGTTAAGTATTATACTTACAAACATGGGTTACCGTTTAGGCAACCACTATATAGGCAGGTGGGGAGATTAGACCTGTCCCCACTCAGGATTAAGATGTCGCTCTCTGAAGAAGGAAAGGAGGGTTTGTCACCCTTCCAACCACCAAGGGTGGATATCTTGACAAGTAGATGTACAGAGGCGCCAAAAGGATAAAATATGCTAAAATGTTTAAAATTTTCGGGTGGCGGCGGTGGACCGGCCACTCAGAAATAGACTCGATGCTGTCGCTTAAGATAAAGACAATTTATTCACATACTCCATGAACAAAACCGCAACGCGTTTCACGGGTATATTCCCGCTTCCTCAGGCAATAAACAGACAGGAGTACACAGTACAGTCTCAAGGTCACAAATAGCGCCTCTGTACCTCTGTGAAACCCGTGAAACGCGTTGCGGTTTTGTTCATGGAGTATGTGAATAAATTGTCTTTATCTTAAGCGACAGCATCGAGTCTATTTCTGAGTGGCCGGTCCACCGCCGCCACCTGAAAATTTTAAACATTTTAGCATATTTTATCCTTTTGGCGCCTCTGTACATCTACTTGAATCTGCAAGGTAATGCCCATGTTTCCCTATGGCTCAAGTGGATGATATAACAGTTTAACAGTGTGCTGACCAGGAAGCTGTTATGGGGTAATGGTCATTTTTAAAATGGAGGACGGAGAAATTGATTGATCACAGTGGACAAACAGGACACAGGAGAGGAGAAAGATTGATGAGCAGACTACATAGGAGGTAAATATGACTAGTGTATGTTTATTTTGACTTTTTATTTTTAGTTCAAACAAAACAAACACAGAACATTTATATCGCGCTTTTCTCCTAGCGGACTCAAAGCGCCAGAGCTGCAGCCACTAGGACGCGCTCTATAGGCAGTAGCAGTGTTAGGGAGTCTTGCCCAAGGTCTCCTACTGAATAGGTGCTGGCTTACTGAACAGGCAGAGCCGAGATTCGAACCCAGGTCTCCTGTGTCAGAGGCAGAGCCCTTAACCATTACACTATCCAGCCACCGCTGGATAGTGTGCTCTTTAACGCGTTTTAACTGAAATCTTTTTCACAATGCACTGTTATGGAAAAAACGCACACCAACTGATTAAAGAGACACTTAAGCGAAAAAAAATATATGATATAGTGAATTGGTTGTGTACTATGAATAATTACTAGAAGATTAGCAGCAAAGAAAATATTCTCATACTTTTATTTTCAGGTATATAGTGTTTTTTCTAACATTGCATCATTCTATAATATGTGCAGATTACACAACACTCAGCATTCAAAATGATTCTTTCAGAGCAGTCTGTGAAGTAATGACCTCTCCTCTAGCAGAGGAAAAGTAAATAGTCCAGGAACAGTTGAGATAATAAAAGTCAGATAACAGCCCTCTCCACGACTAAAGGCCCATACACACGTCGGATTTCCGCGTACGACTGGTCGTTTGAACGTCCGGTCGTTTGAACGTCCAGTCGTTCGCCCGCTAAATCCGGAGTGTGTACAGGCTGTCGTTCGCTTGATAAGGGCAAGTTTACTCACCCTTATCAAGCGAACGACAGCCTGTACACACGCCCGATTTAGCGGGCAAATTACGGGACGTTCAAACGACCCGTCGTTCGCGGAAATCCGACGTTTGTATGGGCCTTAACTTAGTCGGAGAGCTTAAAGGCTTGTTTGCATAGAGATAACAACTGGAGTTTCTCAACTCTTCCTGTACTGGAAACAATTAGACTGATGTATCTGATCTTAATGTTTTATTTCTTAGCTGTGCTACACATACAGATCATAATATAATTTTTTTTTTCGCTTCAGTGTCTCTTTAAGTGTAAATGGGCCATAAAGTTCCAGATGTCCAGCACTGGCTGGGTTTGCCTGATGCCAGATATGTGCTCTTTCCAGTTGCCAGAGGTCAAAACTTAAAGAGAAACTCCGACCAAGAATTGAACTTTATCCCAATCAGTAGCTGATACCTCCTTTTACATGACAAATTTATTCCTTTTCACAAACAGACCATCAGGGGGAGCAGTATGGCTGATACTGTGGTGAAACCCCTGCCACAAGAAACTGAGTACTTACTCATGGCAATTTCCTGTCTGTGAACCTTGCTGCATTGTGGGAAATAGCCGTTTACAGCTGTTTCCAACTGCCAAAAATGCATGCAGCAGCTACATCACCTGCCAAGAGTAAAAATGTCATGTAATAAATGCCAGAATATAAATAAGGGATTTAAAAGATTTTACAATGGGCAAACACTGACTAAATAATTTATACATAATTATTGTAAAAATGAAGCACTTTGTTTATTACATTATTTTCACTGGAGTTCCTCGTTAAAGCAAATGGGAATCATGCAAAAACAACAAACAGATACTTACAGTACCTAAGGAGAGGGCGATTGCTCTGGGTCCTATAGAGTAGAGCCTTCCCTCTCCTCTCCTGATGCAGCGGCAGCTCCTTTGTTTGGATAGTCTTCGGGAACTGAGTCCTCCCGAAGACAGGCAGCTCCATACTGCACACGTGCAAGTTCGTGAGAGAGGGTGCTCACACGTGCGCAGTATAGATCAGCCGCCTTCGAGAGCACTTGGGCTTCCGAAGCCTCCCTTTGGTGGTGGAGAGAGCAGAATTTGACCAAATTGGTTGAATACTGCTACCAGGGAGCCAGCGATGGAATGAGGGGACCGGGAGAGGAAAGGCTTTATAGGACCCAGAGCATCCTCTCTCCTTAGGCTTTTTTTTTTTTTTACTTTGACTCCTATTCACTTTAACACCAACATCCTCCCACAAATCAAATGCAGAGCAAGCGAGCAGAGGAAACAACCAACAAAAGCTCTGTAGGTGCCCAATGGAGGTCAGATAACACATTGGGAGCCATTCGAAAAAGCAGCAGAGCAGCTAGCAGCTGTAGAAGCGAAGAGGACTGGCACACAGATTTTTGTAGAAAGTTTCCACTGCTCGCTGCACTGTATAATGAGAGGCATGCCTTAAAGGGAAGGTTCAAGCAAAATAAAAAAAAAAATGAGTTTTACTTACCTGGGGCTTTTACCAGCCCCATGCAGCCATCCTGTGCCCTCGTAGTCACTCACTGCTGCTCCAGTCCCCCACTGGCAGCTTGCCGACCTCGGAGGTCGGCGGGACGCATTGCATACATTTTTACACATTCCCGCTAGTGCAGGAACATTAACACATACATTTTTACGCGTTACTGGTTCAATGCGTACATTTTTATGCATTGAACCGGTAATGCGTAAAAATGTATGCGTTAATTTACTAGCAGGAATGCGTAAAAATGTACGCAATGCGTCCCGCCGACCTCCGAGGTCGGCAAGCTGCCAGCGGGGGACTGGAGCAGCAGTGAGTGACTACGAGGGCACAGGATGGCTGCATTGGGCTGGTAGAAGTCCCAGGTAAGTGAAACTTTTATTTTGCTTGGACATTCCCTTTAATAATAATATTACTTTTTTTGTATATCGCTTTTCTCCTGTCGGACTCAAAGCGCTTATGAGGCAGCCACTAGAGCGCACTCAGTAGGCAGTAGCAGTGTTAGGGAGGCTCGCCCAAAAAACTCCTTACTGAATAGGTGCCTTCATGGCTCCCCCCGTGGCCCGACGGTTGGTTAAAGCAGACTTAACCACTTAAGGACCAGGGCTTTCTGCAGTGATCGGTGCTGCGTGGGTTCTGCAGTCCGCAGTACCGATCAGGATTGAGCCTTGGGGGGAGGGGGGGGGGGGGCTGATCACCGCCGGCTGTTTGTGATCTGTGGCGGGGAGGGGCTCTTCAAAGCCCCCCTCCGCAGGGTTTTCGGCGCTCCCTGCCTTCCCTTCCCTCCCCTCCCTCCATGGGCTGCGCAGGACGGATATCAGTCTTGCGCATTGAAGGATAGGCTTCAGCCTATCATATGCCGGTCTACGTCACGGTCGCCGATCTACGTCATGGTGCTTACATCATACGGCAGCAGCGCCGTATGATGTAAACAGCGGGGATTTCTTCCTCGCGTGTTTACATTTCGCTGGCGAGCCGCAATCGGCGGCTCTCCGGCTGTTCACAGAAACCGCCTCCGTGAACTGGCATGGAAAGGCCGCTCGATCGAGCGGCCGTTTCCATGCTATACCACTAACGACCCGCCGACGCCTATCGGCGTTAGGTGGTCGTTAAGTAGTTAAACTCCCTCTCTGCTCTAAAAGATACGCAACAGCAAACCTTTAAATAAAAACATTTCTTTGTTACAGCTGATACAAATCCTGCAATAAATCTGCACTGGTTCTACTTCCTGCTTTCATAGAAGCAGACATAACATCCTGTGCTTTCAAATTAGCTTATATGCCGTGGCCATCAGCTGACGGATCAAATTACAACTTGTGATTAGACACAGATGAGAGAGAATCAGAGGCTTAACTCTCTAAATACATACAGTGTGCATTTTTCTCTTTTTTTTCTGTCCTGTGAAAGCGTTCAGGTCCACGTTAAGACTGGTGGTTGGGATGAGTCCCGGATAACTGGTTGTATCAAGTTGTATTAAGATCTACAGCCAACTGAGTATTCTCAAAACTGACAAAAAGCTGCTCTACTTTGCAACCATAGCAACAGTACCCTCTGTACTTTACTTATGAATACAGCTGATTTAAGACCTAGGTTCTCAACATGTGGTACATGTACTCCTGGGGGTACTCCTGATGGTTACAGGGGGTACTCGGGCTTGATATACTTAACCAAGAATAACAAATTTAGAGTTTTAGAAAATGATGAATCCCATATAAACACCAAATTAATATTTTAGCTAACTAAAAGCAATATTAAATGCTTGGAAATGGTTTAGAACTAATTATGTATTACAATTAAATATATATGTAAGGGGTACTTGTGATAATGTTTACTATGCCAGGGGGTTCTTGGTGACTACAGGGTTTTAAAAGGGGTACATACCAACAAAATGTTGAGAAACGCTGCTTTGAAGGACACATCCAGGGTAAAAAAACAACAAAACCAAGATCTACTTACCCGGGGCTTCTTCCAGCCCCTGGCAGACCTGTCCCTTGACGCAGCTCTGCTTCCAGCCGGTGTCCCCAGGTCCCCTCCGTTGCAATGGTCTTCTGCACCTGCATAAGGCTGCACCACTCGCGCTCCCGTAGCCGGAAGCATTTTGCACAGGCGTAGTACTTGTGCACCAGCGCAGGACGCTCCAGGCTATGTGAGCACGATCACCAGCAGCTGCACGCAGGGCCAAAAGATGACCGGTGGAGGTCAGCATCTGCAACGGAGGGGACCAGGGACACTAGCTGGAAATGGAGCTGCGGTGAGGGACAGGTAGGCTGCCAGGGGCTGGAGAAAACCCCAGGCAAGTGGATCTTCGAGTTTTTGTTTTTTTACACTTGGGACCTGTCCTTTAAGTCTGTGTAGAGATCCCCATCTTGTTGCAGGAGTAAGTGGCTTAGCTGTATAAAGCAGGAGGCTTTGTCACTCATTTTCAAAATCTGGAACTATTGGCTAGTATATATTTATATATTAAAAAAGAATCAAAGTGGAAACATTAAGGTTTGCAATGTATGGAGCCAATGACCTGGTCCCAATAGTGGTTCCTCTGGGCTATATCACATGGACACCTGAACTGCATGATTGCCACTAGCGATGATAAATGAGATGCAAATAATTCTGAGTTCATGTAGGATTATGTAATTTTTTTTTATGCAAATGTATGCAGCTTGAAAATGGACCAATCAATTTAAACCTTGGTGGGACTTGATGGTCCATCTTCAAGCTGCATGGATTTGAATACAACGTTACATAACCCTGCATGAACTTGAAAAAATTTGCATCTCATTGATCATCCCTACTTGCCACACAGTTCAGCCACCGATTTGGGATATGGAAGCGGTTATCTATATTTGCTTTTTACCTTTACAGAAGTAGGTCTATAGTAAACTCCAAGGGACCGGGCCAAGTAGTTTACTAGATCAGAAGTTTACTGTATCAATATTGGTCATACATTGTACTGCATATTCATGCAGGTGCATGGTTGGGACCCAAGGACGGAGTTTACTATAACTAGATTCTACCGTAATGCTAGGTACACAACATACAATTTTGTGTTAGATAGATCATTTCCGACATGTCCGATCTTTATTTTCGATCGATTCCTCATAAAAGTGAATGGAAATAGATAAGAAAACATAACAGAATCAAATCAGAAATCGCTCAGAAAATCGATTGGAAGAAAATCGACCAAAAAAAAACCTGCATCTTGTGTACCCAGCAAAACACCTTAGCTGTTTTCATCTCCTGTCTGCAATGCTTTTGTAGTCTGTCCCATGATAAGTATGCAGATCAGGTGTTTTAAATCAAATGTTAAAAGGTGCCCACATGACCACACCCCCTAACAATGAAATAGGCTATAGGTGGCCAGACACCATACAATTTTTTAAAAATTTTGATTTGAGCATTCCAATCCAATTCTCCCAATTGAAGAGAAAAATGTACTGCATAGTTACCTTTTTTTGGGTTGAAAACACACACACAAAATTGGTCTGAATTTTCCAACATGTCCAATAGGAAAAAAATTGGGACATTCGATCAGATTTCTCAATTGAAAAAAAAAAAAAAAAAAGCTTTCGATTTTGGGACAAAATTATCGTATTTTCTGAATTGGTATAAAATTGGATCTTTTAATTGTATGGTGTGTGGCCACCTTAAAGGGTTTCTTTTTATAGAGATAACCATGCAGAGAGTGAGATTCTGGTTGCTTGGCAGTTGGAAATAGACATCATTTCCCACAATGCAACAAGGTTCACACAAAAAAAAAAACCTCATGACATCACACTGAGTGGGGTTTCACCACAATATTAGCAATACAGATGTCTCTGATCCATTTGCGAAAAGGTTTAGGGCCCGTTTCCACTAGCGCGAATTCGCAAGCAGACAACGCATGCGGATTCGCATAAGCAATACAAGTGGATGGGACTGTTTCCACTTGTCAGTTTTCATTTGCGTTTTTATGTGCAGGACTTTTCTGCACGGTAGACCCTGCAGAATTCGCCTGCGTGTGGAATGCAGGCGAATCGCAGGCAATGTATTTAATAGGGAAATCGCATGCGTTTTTTCCCACGATTTCGCATTGAAAGTAATGTAAATTGACACAGGCAGTGACATGGTTAAAATTGCATATACCCGGCCTATGCGAAATCGCGGCAAAAAACGCATGCGGAATCGCATCCGCATGCGATTTTGTCAGCGGTGATATGCGGCGATTCCGCACCGCACTAGTGGAAACGGGCCCTAAAGGATAACAGGAAATGCAGTGCAAATACTTCACAATTTAAAAACTACTCCCAGACATATTGCCCCATTTCTCTGATCTAATATCCTATGGCCAGCTTAATACTGCTGAAAAAAAATGATTTACCCCCACTTTATATGGAAGCCTTTCGAGTACATTAGTGCTTCTTCTATGGATGAATCGATCATGAAGTAACAGAACGATTCATACACGTTTATGGAGAGGTGACTTATAATGATGCATAAGTAGTTACAAAAAAAATATTGTTCACCATGTTTGCTGCTGTGTCCAGGGCGTAGCAATAGGGGTTGCATCGGTGCCCTTGGGCTAGAGGGGCTCCTAAGGGCCCTCCCTCAACTGCAATATTAGCTCTCTATTCATCCTGTGCTCATAATCACTTCTATAGATACTTTGAATAGTAATAATCATTAACAAAGTGCTCCCCATTCCCTTCTTGCACCTCTGACACTGTTGTTGCCATTGGCAGGTTTTGGTGCGCCATATCAATTGTTATGTAAAGAGTGCATGGGGGGCCCCATTGTAAAACTTGCATCGGGGCCCACAGCTCCTTAGTTACATCACTGGCTGTGTCCATCTATGGCCATACATTCATGGGGCAGGTCATGGTAGGTGAAGATGAACTTAAAAATGTTAAAGGATCTTTAACCCAGGATTAAACCTCATTCCAATCTGTAGCCAATAATACCCCCTTTCCCATGAGAAATCTCTACCTTTTCTCAAATAGATCAGGGAGGAGGGGGGGGGGGCTGTATGGCTGATATTGTGGTAAAACCCCTCCCACAGTGTGATGTCAAGACCAAGGTCCTGATCGTTTGCCAGCTGTGAACCTTATTGCATAGTGGGAAATAATGGCTTTATCCAACTACCTAGGAAGCAATCTCTCACTCAGGGCCATGTGCAATTCACTTTTTCTCCTAAGTCTTCTCCTAGGTGATATTTTCAGGTGTCAAAAATGCCCTTTAAAGGACTTACGAGCCGAGCCATAGAAAAAAAAGTTAATTACCTTAGGTGAATATCAGACCTCAGGGCAGACGATCACTGGCCCCCTTGCTGTTTACAGATGCCCCATTAGCATAATCCACTTATTAGCGGCCCCGACCCGGCCCAGGGTCGCCTTAGCTCACACTGCTAAGAATCGCCGCTTTAAAAGTCCTCTGCCAGTGCCTGCGCAGTTCGCATACCCAGTACTGCGGCTGCGCAGGCTTTCAGCCCTGGGAGCGGCACATCGTAGCTCCGTATACACTGTAATAGGTCATGTGGGCGTCATCACATGACCACCCACATGACTGACTGGTAGCTAGGTAACGTCCTCCCTCGCTCAGTGCTGATATTCTGTGCTGACTGAGGGGGCGCGGCTAGTGAAGGTCAGTCATGTGGGTGGTCATGTGATGACGCCCACATGACCTATTACAGTGTATACGGAGCTACGATGTGCCGCTCCCAGGGCTGAAAGCCTGCGCAGCCGCAGTACTGGGTATGCGAACTGCGCAGGCACTGGCAGAGGACTTTTAAAGCGGCGATTCTTAGCAGTGTGAGCTAAGGCGACCCTGGGCCGGGTCGGGGCCGCTAATAAGTGGATTATGCTAATGGGGCATCTGTAAGCCTGAAAGCCTGCGCAGCCGCAGTACTGGGTATGCGAACTGCGCAGGCACTGGCAGAGGACTTTTAAAGCGGCGATTCTTAGCAGTGTGAGCTAAGGCAACCCTGGGCCGGGTCGGGGCCGCTAATGATAAGTGGATTATGCTAATGGGGCATCTGTAAACAGCAAGGGGGCCAGTGATCGTCTGCCCTGAGGTCTGATATTCACCTAAGGTAATTAACTTTTTTTCTATGACTCGGCTCGTAAGTCCTTTAAGCCACCAGCAAGCAAGAAAATACTCAAAATAAATCTGATAGTACTTTTTCACCAACGTTTGGGTACTTTTTCAATTGCAATGATGAAAAGTTAGTTTAAAGAGAACCTGAGGTGGGTTTGAAGAATGTTATCTGCATACAGAGGCTGGATCTGCCTACACAGCCCAGCCTCTGTTGCTATCCCAAACCCCCCTAAGGTCCCCCTGCACTCTGCAATCCCTCATAAATCACAGCCACGCTGCTGACACACAGCTTGTCAGAGCTGGCTGTGTTTATCTCTATAGTGTCAGTCTGCTGCTCTCCCCGCCTCCTGCAGAACTCCAGTCCCCGCCTGCATCCCTTCCCTCCCTGCTGATTGGAGGGAAGGGACGGGGGCAGGGACCGGAGCTATGCAGGAGGTGGGGGAGCAGCTGAGACTGACACTACAGATGTAAACACAGCCTCACAGCACGGCTGTAATTTATGAGGGATTGCAGGGGGACCTTAGTGGGGTTTGGGATAGCAACAGAGGCTGGGCTGTATAGGCAGATCCAGCCTCTGTATGCAGATAACATTCTTTAAACACACCTCAGGTTCTCTTTAAAGAGAATATGAAAATCTCCTAGGACAGTAATCTGCAAACTTGGCTCTCCAGCCAGCTGTTAAAGAACTACAAGCCCCACAATGCATTGTGGGAGTTTGAAAGCCACAGTCATGCATTGGCTTCAAATCTGGTAGCTATGTGAGGTAGTTTTTGTAGGTAAAATACCTCATGCAGTATTTTCCTCTTTTTTTTTAAAGGAGAACTGTAGTGAGAGGGATATGGAGGCTGCCCTATTTATTTCCTTTTAAGCAATACCAGTTGCCTGGCAGCCCTGATGGTCTATTTGCCTAAAGAAGTGTCTGAATCACACCAGAAACCAGCATGCAGCTAATCTTGTCATATCTGTCTAAATTTGTCAGAAACACCTGATCTGCTGCATGCTTGTTCAGGGCCTATGGCTGAAAGTATTAGAGGCAGAGGATTAGCTGAATAGCCAGGCAACTGGTATTGCTTAAAAAGAAATAAATATGGCAGCCTCCATATACCTCTCACTACAGTTCTCCTTTAAGCAATTCTGAACGATTTTTCTCCATTTCCAAACATGAGGTAAATGCATGTAAAGTAAAACATAAGTTAATAAATAATAGTCTTTAATTGTCTTCCATAAGCTAGGTGTCTTTGTGGGGGGGGGGGGGGGGGGGGGTGTGGCGGGAGGCGTATTTCATTATGTAGCAACCCGTGAAAAGTATATTTAAAGACATCCCTTATAAAAAAAAAGTATAAAAAAAGTATATTTAAAGACATCCCTTATAAAAAAAAAAAAAAAATATCCAGTAAATATTTGGAGTTTTATTTCTACTATCCTTTTCTATTACACAGCCTAAATAGGAACGGCACTAAAACCGCAATAGGAACTCCACTAAAAACTACAAAATGCATACAAATTGACTTTACCTCCAGGTACAGGTAGGTATTAAACTGATCGGTAAATTATGTGCTAACACGCCCCCTAATTTCCATGAGAATACCCATTTTCAGTAAATTACCTCATGAATTACCTAATGAGGCCAAACATAACTAAAACCTACCAGAATTGCTAAATATTACCTCATGAGGTAAATTACCTCACAAAAGGAAATTTGTTTGATAACCCTACCAGAATTGAGGCCACTGTGGAGCTTGTAGTTCCTTAACAGCCGGAGAGCCAAGTTTGCAAAGCACTGTCCTAGGAGATAACTGTCCATTACGAACATTCCATACAGGTCACCTGACAGGACTAGAGGTCACCCCCAGAGACATTTCAGAATGTAAATCTGGGTAAGGAAAGATTTTACAATGGGTAAACATTGACTAAATTTAGTGAATATTCTAAAAATAAGCAATTTTATTCATTGTGATTTTCACTGCAGTTCCTCTTTAATGATTCAAGTTCCCAAACAATCGTCCTGCCGATCCTTGTGATTGATCGGAGATTATCGTCCAGGCCCACCAGAGGGTAAAATAAGCAATCCAATCAGACTAAAATAATCATTCAGAAATTCGATTCAACACAACGAACGAAAGTACGATTGGCACCTGATCGGATCAACTGGAAGATTGTACAGTTAATGGTGCAATAATATTAGACGATTATTCCTCATGCATATAGAAATATTGAAGGGCAAAGCTTATGTTCAGGTCCTTCTGATTAGCAATTGAAAACTCTGGTGAAACCTTTACATTCTAAGGGCTTTGTTACCCTTAGTTACCAAAATTCGAATTATGAAGACCCTGCATGAAAGCATAGTCTTAGCAAAACGGTTTTACAATATAAACGTATTGCAAGGGACTACAGGTTGCTAGGTTGTCATTTCCAATAGCCCGCAGGCCACCCCATCTCACATAAATTGAGCCTTCCCAGCCATGCCAGCCAAAGGACAGGCTTTGTTACAAATGTCGCAATACATGAAAAGCACAGCAACTACGTAAAAGCCATTTAAAGTAACCATAAGTCATATGCTTACATGTACCTATTCTACATAAGAAAAAAATATGATTTGTAAAGTAACTCAGCATAGGTGGGAAACTATCAGTGACTCCATGAGGAGGAAGATTAAAATTATTTTTAAAAGGGCACTATGGCGGAAAATTGTAAAATTTAGAATATGTGCAAACAGACAAGAAGTACGTTTTTCCAGAGTAAAATGAGCCATTAATTACTTTTCTCCTATGTTGCTGTCACTTACAGTAGGTTGTAGAAATCTGACAGAAGCGACAGGTTTTGGACTAGTCCATCGCTTCATAGGGGATTCTCAGCAAGGCTTTTATTCTTTATAAAGATAATCCCCAAAAAGGATTTAAACAATGATGCTGGTCAGCTTCCCTGCTCCCTACACAGTTTTTTGGCAGTTGGACAGAGCAACAGCCATTCACTAAGTGCTTTTGAAAATACATCCCTGAGAATCCCCCTATGAAGAGTTGGACTAGTCCAAAACCTGTCGCTTCTGTCAGATTTCAACGCATTGCATACAATCAATGAAAAGTATTCACAGTTACCGTTAACATGCACATTTTGCAGTAACGCACAATGCCACACACCATTACACTGTAACCAACCCAGGCATGGTGAACTCCGCTATTGGTGGTGCATTGAGTGCCCGTTTTTTCCACACCACTACGCACTACTGTGAATTTAGGCTTGCACTACAGTAAAATCAACTCTGGTATCGTATACATTTGGGTATAGTAAACTACCTCTCCAGGTCCCAGCTAATCTCCATTATAAGACTATGGGAGCAACACCTGGGATAAAAAAACAAAAAAAAACACAATATAATAAAAAAAACTTGTTATAGTAAACTTTTTTGCCCTTATGTCACACTGATTCTGGATATAGTAAAAAAGTGGGCGGTGCATACGTCATGTCAGTGTGAAACCCTGTGGTCGGCTGCTCTCAGGCTGGTTCCAGGTGAGTTGATGCCCGATAACATTTGTAAGACAAGCAGAATGGCACCGGCACTGGATATACAGTACAAATAAGCATCCTGGGTTAAATCAGGAGTAAACAAAAGAGGATGCAGCGTTACCACTTCAACTTTGCAATCACCAATAAAAGTATCACACTCCTCCCACAGGATTGTATGCACTCCCAGGTAATCTCTTCCCTTGTTAGCACTGATGCTCCTGGTAGCATGCAGAGTGCAGTACAGGCTACTTTCCCTTGTAAAGCAGATCAGAGCGAGCCTACTTGCTGCAAAACTAAGGAGAGTGGAGAAGAGAGTGCCAAGACCTGGCCGCGGAGGTATTGAATCCACTCGCATAACAGATGCGAGTGGCTTATGATTGGCTGCATATTATAGAGAGGCTTCATGATTAGCTCAAGCATGAGCAGTGAAAGCTGCAATTTTTAAGGATCTCTGGATACTGTACCAGCAATATCTCCAGTTTAGTTATGCAGCCCCTTGTAATCCACAAAATGTGTACTGTACCAGGAGGACATTGCTGCTCCTGTGCAGCAGAGACTGTACCAGGGCATGCTGGGCCAGTTCTAGGACAAATTTCTGGTTCCTCGGAATTTACTATAACAAGATTATACTGTATTTGTGATGTTTAAGGGGAAAGACAGAAAAATAGGCAATATTAAAAACCAAAAAGGAGACATTCGGCTTTAATGTGCTTCTGGATTATCTCAGTATCTTGTAACTCAAGCTGTCTCCCAGCTTCAGTATATGCATCAGTATTACAGTCCCAGAATGAAGACTTCTCTACAGAATTGTGCAGTGCAATACTTATGGCTACTCAGGAGCTTGGCAACAGGTCAGGTAGCAGCTGTTTTATTGGACACGGTCAACTCTGAGGGCTCGTTCCCACTATCGCGAATCCACATGCGTCCAACGCATGCGGATTCGCACATGTAATGTGAGTGGATGGGGCTGTTTCCACTCCTGCGGTGGCGTTGTGCGTTTTTTGTTGCGGAGAAAAACGCACAAAAGAGCCAACGATTTCGCCTGCGTCGGGAATCCGTGCCAATCGCCGCTAATGTATTTAATAGTAAAAACGCATGCGTTTGTTACATGCGTTTTTACCCGCGATTTCGCACCTTTTTCAATTTTATTTAGCCCTGGCAGTGTCATGGTTAATTTCGCATGTCACCCTGCCATGCGAAATCGCGGGTAAAAACGCATGCGGAAACGCATCCGCATGCGTTTTTACAAGCGTCGGAATGCGGCCGAAATCGCGTCGCAACAGTGGGAACGAGCCCTTAAGGTGGCCTGTAATGTCTTGACTGTACAATGTTACCACCAATGTAATATGAGGGAGTGCCTAAAATATCCATTTAAAGGATAACAGATGTGAAAGCATCTGGTAAAAACTGAAGCTGTACTGTGTAGGGAGACAATCAAATACTCACTACACCTCCCATTCCCCTCCGTCACTCGGCACGGCCACAAGGAGAAGAACTGACATACTGCGCATGCGCGGCACAGTATGTCCGGCCTTGGAGTCACTGAAGTCGCCCAGGACAATGGGACGGACCAGAGAAGAGGCGGAAGACAGAGGGGAACAAGCAGGCGCTGTGAGTTTTGATTTTGCCCCCTACCCAGTACAGCTTCAGTTGTTACCATATGCTTTCACATCTGGTATCCTTTAAAGTGTATTCACTCAATTTACTCTTCTACTACATAAATTTGGTAAGATCAAGAATGCACCACTGATGGGCACCTTAAATCTTGTGGATTCTCGGACACAGCAATCAAAATCATTAATGGAGAGAACAGAATTTCCTCCATAAATAAGATCACATAATTTTACCTATCAATATTGCAATAAATGGTCGTAGTCCATTTATGGTTAGGGTAATGACCACATCCTCAGCCAATCTTACCCTGACATACTACCACACCTACCTGTGCATTGTCCTCATGGTCCTGCTAGTTTAAAAAAAAAATAATAAACTCGCCAAGGAGGTTTTGTTGTGGGTCCTTTACTGAGCAAAGTAACAAATACATTTTTATCGCCATAGAAACATAGAATAATTCCTCCTGTTAGCAGAGGGTTCCAGAGAAACATAGGCTTGTTTTACGTCATGGTGAATGGCAAGTTCTCCATCAGCCAGGCTTGTTGAAGGGTGCCGACTTGTTATATTAGAAAAGAGCCCCTGCCCCAACCTAAATTGTCTATAAAATACAAATAAAACCGGTGAGTGAATAGACCAGAAAGAGAGAACACGAGAAGGAAGTTGGCTGTTGTAACTTCCACTCTTATACGATCATCTCCAGCTGCCGGGCGTACTCAATCACTTGCTTGGCTAATTCTGTGGATGGGATTGTGGCCTCCTCGGGATTCTGCTGTTTGCTGCTGAAGCTGTAGTAGCTGTTTGGGCCCAACACCCAGCCACGCTGCAGAGACCACAAAGAAGAAAGAAACATACATGTAAATTAAATAGAATTGAAGTGTACCTGAGACGCAATGAAAAGAAAAGTTTAAATACATACCTGGGGCTTCCTCCAGCCCACTTTAGGCTAATCGGTCCCTCGCCGTCATCCTCGCCACCTGGATCTTTAGCTTTGGGTCCCAGTAATTCGGCCAGTTTGGCGCAGTTCTGCCGCGTGCGCTCCCAAGCCTGAAGTATTGTGCAGGATGCTCCCGGTGACAGGGCATGCACATGGCTAGGCCATGCATACGCCTCCCGACTGGCTCAAGTACCTGGACCCATAGCAGAAGATCCAGGTGGTGGAGGAGGGCAGGAAGGGAACAATTAGCCTGAAGAGGGCTGGAGGAAGACCCAGGTATTTATAAAAACTTTGTTTCATCTGTCTCAGGTTTACTTTAAAGGTCAAGTGCTTACCCGTATAGAGTAGGTCATAATTTTAACAATGTTTATATTCAGCATTATATTCTGAATATTGATCATGGTCACGCTCCCATCAGTGTAAGTATGTGGCTGCACTGTGTGCAGATGCAAAGTACGGCCCGTGCAGTAGCATGGAGCGGATTGTGCACAGCTTTTCCATCCATGCCTGCGCAGTGCAGCCGTTTGTACATAGAAAGGAGAGCAGCCATGAAGGTGGTCCTGGACGGCAGCCGAAAGGTGCAAGATCGCGGAAACCGATGGAGTAGGCAGTAACATCATCTCCTTTCTACCCTTAAAGGGAACCTGAAGTAGAGTTATATGGAGGCTGCTATATGTATTTCCTTTCAAAGGACCACTATCTTGAAAATTGAAAAATGTTTATTACATGTGTATAAAAAGTACAATACTCCCAGAGTAAAATGCTCTATAAATTACTTTTCTCCTACACTGCTGTCACTTGCTGTATGTAGGTAGTCTGACAGTTTTTGGACTAGTCCATCTCTTCAGTGGGGGTTTTCAGGGTTTCTTTTATTTCTAAAAGCAATCCCAGAAAAGGATCTAAACAAAGATGTCCGTGAGTCAGCCTCCCTACTCGCTGCACACAATTTTAGCAGTTGGACTGAGCCACTGCCATTCAGCAAGTGCCTTTGAGAATCAAGAAAACTCTGAGAATCTCCCATGAGTAGCTGCATTGTGCTGCATTTTTATAATCGCATGCATTTTTCCAATTGCAAAACCTATTTTAAAATAATAAAAATCAAGATGAACTGTACACAGTTTAGAAAAACATACTGACAGCAGCACTTTGAGTGCTGCGTTTGTAAAAAGAAAAAAAAATAAATAAGGTTGGATTGCGTTTTTTCCCCTTAAACGTCAAATCCCATCTTGCAACTTTCGGTTGAAGGTATTTCAGCCAATCACAAGAAAAAATGCCAATGCACTGAAAAAAGCAGGCAAAAAACGCAAGTATGCAATTTTAAAATCACATTGTGTTCGCACTTGATGATTTTCAATGTGTACAGGACCTTTGTGATAGCGACATTGAAGAAAATAAAGTGCATTTTTAATGATAAAGTGAACCTCCTGACTATCTAATCAGCAGCATTGAAAAGGCTTGGTGTTTCTTTAACAGTTTCACAGCATCAGAACTTTGTTTTTCTTGCCCAAGCCTCATTTTTAGCTGCACAGAAGAAAACTGCCAGGCATTTCTGATGTTCTCGTTCTGCTGTTTTGGTGCAATTTTTTATTTTTATTTTGAGATTTTACACCTAGCGCGCGCAGCTGGGAGGGGTGATCAGGACACAGGGAGCATGAGACACAGTTCCAACTGTCCTGTCACCTCCTTTCAACCAAAAAGATGGCTGCCCCCATAAAAAAAAAAAAAAAAAAAAAAAAAAAAAAAAGGCAGCCCGCATGAAATCACAACAAACCACTCTTTTAAAACAGAGTAGGTAAGAGATTATATTACCTATTTTAATTAACATAACTAATGTAACTTAACCACTTCACCACTGAGGGGTTTTACCTACTGAGCACCAGAGCAATTTTCACCTTTCAGCGCTCCTTCCATTCATTCGTCTATAACTTTATTATTACTTATCGCAATGAAATGAACTATATCTTGTTTTTTTCGCCACCAATTAGGCTTTCTTTAGGTGGGACATTATGCCAAGAATTATTTTTTTCTAAATGTGTTTTAATGGGAAAATAGGAAAAATGTGGGGAAAAAAATAATTATTTTTCAGTTTTCGGCCATTATAGTTTTTAAATAATGCATGCTACTGTAATTAAAACCCATGAAACGTATTTGCCCTTTTGTCCCGGTTATAAAACCATTTAAATTATGTCCCTATCACAATGTTTGGCGCCAATATTTTATTTGGAAATAAAGGTGCATTTTTTTCAGTTTTGCGTCCATCCCTAATTACAAGCCCATAGTTTATAAAGTAACAGTGTTATACCCTCTTGACATAAATATTTAAAAAGTTCAGTCCCTAAGGTAACTATTTATGTATTTTTTTTAATTGTAAATTTTTTATTTTTTTTTTAATTACAAAAAAAAAAAAAAAATGGGGAGTGTGGGAGGTAATGAGTTAATTTTATGTGTAAAAGTCATTTATTTGTATGTGAAAAATGTGTAGGGTGTAGTTTACTATTTGGCCACAAGATGGCCACAGTAACTTTGTTTTAATGCGACCTCCAAGCTTCCTTCCGGAAGCTTGGAGGAAGTATAATGAGCATGGACACGTGAGTTTTTTCTCACAATGATCGCGCTGCCCATAGGAGAGCAGCTGATCATTGCGGGGCTTAGATCAACGAACGGGAATGGATTTTCCCGTTCATTGATCTCTGGGCGAGCGGGCGGCGGCGGTTTTACTAGCGGCGGGCGGCGTGTTTACGAGCGGGAGCGCGGGCAGCGTCGGGAACGCGGAAAGTACGTGTTTCTCCGTCCCTGGTTTTTAAAGGATGGAAAAAGGGGCGGAGAAATACGTACGCGCGGGGGTAAAGTGGTTAAAGAGCAACTGTTGCGGAAATCTTAAAACTAAACACATACAAAGAAGTATATTTCTCCCAGAGTAAAAATGAGCCATAACTTACTTTTCTCCTATGTTGCTGTCACTTACAGTAAGTAGTTGAAATCTGTCTTTACCGACAGGATTTGGACTAGCCCATCTTCTCATAGGGGGGGGGGGGGGTTCTCAGGGTTTTCTTTATTTTTAAAAGCACTTAGTGAATGACAGTTGCTCCATCCAACTGCCAAAATAGTGTGCAGCGAGCAGGAAGGCTGGCCAGCATCTTTGTAGTAATCATTTTCAGGGAATGTCTTTATAAAGAATAAAGGCCATGCTGAAAATCCCCTATGAAGAGATGGACTAGCCCAAAACCTGTCGGTAATGTCAGATTTCTACTACCTATTGTAAGTGACAGCAAGATGGGAGAAGAGTAATTTATGGCTCATTTTACTCTGGGAGAAATGTATGTGTACGAGTTTTTAAATTTTAAGACTTTCTCGACAGTATGTTCGTTTAGGCTGAAGTTCCCCTTTAACATTTTTCTCGATAGTGGTCCTTTAAACAATACCAGTTGCTTGGCAGTGCTGCTGTTCATTCATGCATCAGTGTGAGTTCACACACCTAAAACAAGCATGCTGAAAGCTGGTCAGACTTCAGTTAGAAACATCTGATCCTCATGCTTGTTCAGGGGTCTATGGCTGAAAGTATTAGAGACAAACTGTCAGGCAACTAGTTTTATTTAAAAGGAAATAAATAGGACAGCTTCAAATATCCCTCTCACTGCAGGTTCCCTTTTAAAGATGGAAGAGTTGAGACTTGACCTCTACTGACACACACACACACACACACACACACACACACACACACACACACGGTCTACTGCCTAGGTACCTTAGGTAGATAAGAGTTGGCATTACTTTTGTTTATAGCTGCCAGCATGGATTGGAGGAACGGAAGTCTACAGCAGTAGCCAGATGTTTGTATTTTTCAACATTCTATGGGCACAATTAACTAAGACCTGTTCGGTATTTTAACAACCAATTTATTTTTTTTAATCACATTTGGTATTGGACTATTTATTTTTTACAAATTCACTAGGTGGTAGTAGTTCAGTAATTTACCCACAAACATGGCTTCAATTCATGAAGACTTAAAAAGCAGAAGTGTAACCAGCTGTGGAGTAGGTCTAAGCATTAACTTGTGTTGACGTAAAGCAAACCAGAGCTGATCAAAGATAAGTTTTATACATACATGGGGCTTCCTACAGCCCCATCTGCACAGATCGCTCCCACACCGCCTTCATAAGTCTTCTGCAGCTCCAGTAACGGGTCCTGTAACTTCAGCCAGCCGCGGCCAGTCTGACGTAAGAGAAGTGTGCGCTTTACAGATCTCTCCAGCAGCTGCCAGAGAGATCCGTAGAGGGAAGTGCGCCGACTGGCTGAAGTTACGGGACCCGGTACTGGAGCTGCAGAAGACTGAGGACAGCAGCACGGAGCGATCCGTGCTTATGGGGCTGAAGAAAGCCCCAAGTATGTATAAAAACTTATCTTTAATCAGCTCTGGTACACTTTAAGGTGGTATGCTTAAAATAATTACATAGTTATTTGGGTTGGGGGGGAAAAAAAAAAAAAAAAAAAAAAGACATACGTCCATCGAGTTCAACCAGAACATGAGTGGTTCCTTTGCAATAGCTACTTGTGGCAGCATGCGACACCAAGATGCAACTCCAGCGTCCCTTTAATATGCATGCACGCCTCTAGTGAGCCCTCTCGCTACATCAGTCTATAGATGTGCACGTCTAAAGGAATACAGGGGAAACCTCTATGAACGTGACATACACACACTTTTTTTCACCACTACTGTCTGATGTCATGCCTGGCAGTATATCACCACCAATGGAGTAATAAGTAGGATGGGTGGCAGCTCCTATAGGCTGGCTCCTGTCCAGTTTACCAGATGGCTGATTGTTAGTTATCAACAGCTCCAGGCGCTGAAGTAAAAATATCGAACATCTCAGTTGTTTTACTGCATGCTCTAATTTTTGTGAATTAACGTTTACTGAAGTATTTAATGCATAATTTGACAATTTACCGCACTTGTCGGTAATGTAACTTTTCCACGCGGTAACAGCCTTACTGAAATGTATTGTGAACTGTGCCCCAGATACGAGTCTGACATACAATGCAATATTGTGAAGTACAGGCATCGACATATTCTACATTGGCAAGTATTTTACACATAAAGTGACAGAGGTACCTTCTTTGCATAGTCTGTCATTTTCTTTGGAGTATTAAAAAATAATATCCTGGTAGCTTCGTTGAACAAGATCTTCTCGTAGGCCTTCTCAATACAGCCGGCAATCTCATCCCTGAAACAACAACACAAATCATTATACCAACTGCAGTGTGCAGATATACAAGCTGTTGTCAAATCTCCAGAACACACTATGCCTTAATGTCAAGCTGATCCTCCAGCTCAAATACTCCACAGCACTCAAAATAAATAAAAATTCACAATGACTGTCACCCATTGGGATCAAAGCAGAAGTTTGCCTTAAACAACCGAGGTGGCATGTGACATGATGAGATAGACGTGTGTGTATATAAAGTGCCAAGCACAAAAATAACTATGCTGTGTACTGTTTTTTTTCTCTTTCTTTCTCTGCCTGAAAGAGTTAAATATCAGTTATGTAAAGTGACAGTTTTTGTCCGGCGTCTGACTGGGTCACACTATAGCTTAACCCTCAATGTAAAGTAATTACAGCCATAAAACACTTTCCTGTCAGTAAATGGCTTCTGAGAGCAGAAAAGATAAAAAGGGTCAATAATGCATAGATTTGAGCTCTGGCATACTTCAATGAAGGAGTCATTGTGCAGAGACAATGAAACAGTAAAAACTTAACTAGACATTTTTAGGAGAAGGCATTGTTTTTCTCATCAAAAGAATTGTTTTTCTCATCAGTTTATTTTCACATCAGATGTCCTTTAAAAAAAACAGAAGGTATTTGTGATTATTCAGGTTGGAGTGAGCATATGAGGTCTCCCAGAATGCATCACTGCTAAATATACAATTAATTCTCTTTGCTGTCCCTGTAACCTAAACACACCTCCAGTAGGATGTGTCAGCTTGTTTATTGTACAGAGCCACAATAATCCAACATGCATACAGACTGTATAAGACTGGTTTGTCCTCATCAGTGCATGGCATGGATTAATGTGGCTCTGTGTGAAACTCCCAGAGTTACAGATTGCCCAGCAAGCTCATCGTGAACTAAAACTCCAAGGAGTGTGAAAGGGGCTAAAAACAGAAGGTAGTTGCGATTATGCAGGTTACAAGCATTTTGGATTATTGTGGCTTTCTAAAATTAAAGCGGTATTGTCACCATAAAAAATCAAATTTCAACAGCAACTGGTCTGAGTGTATTAAGTGATAAAGATGCTAATCCTGCATTCAAAACTTGCAAAACTTTTTCTGCTGTTATGGTTTGCAGTTATCACATACTTTAGGAGCGCTGACCCTTTAGTAGTCAGTGCCAAACAGTTGAATGCTGGGGGTTCTTTTTATCTATAATATATTCCTCTTCCATTTATTTCCCTGCCTAGCCTATCTAAAATAGGATAATCTGCTTACTCAAGGAAGGCTGAGGTGACTCAGCGATTGGAGGAGAAAAGAAAAACAAAACCAGTGTAGTTCCTAGTATACACCTCAGGTGGGGGGGGGGGGGGGGGGGGGGGGGGAGTCAGGGAGGATATGTCAGTGTAGATTAGGCTTAAAAGGTAGCCATACACTGGTCGATTTGCCATCAGATCCGACCAACAGATAGATCCCTCTCTGATCGAATCTGATCAGAGAAGGATCGTATGACTGCCTTACTGCAAACAGATTGTGAATTGATTCCAGCATGAAACCAATCACAATCTGAAGCTGCCACCGCTTCCCCCCCCCCCCCGCATACATTACCTGCTCCGGCCGGCACATATCCCCCAGTCCCCGCTGTCTTCTCCGTGCTTGGCTCCTCCAGCTTCACTGAACTTCCTGCCGGGGAAGTTTACACAGTAGAGGGCGCTCTACTGTTTAAACTTCCTGCCGGGACAGGAAGTTCAGTGAAGCTGGAGAAGTAGAGCACGTAGAAGTGACAGCGGAGAGAGTGGGGACACGCGCCGGCCGGAGCAGCTAACGTATTGCCGCTAGCATCGGTCATTCGAAAGCCGCTGAAGACAATTAACTTATCTGTATGTTTTTGGGATGTGGGTGGAAACTGGAGTGCCTGGACCAAACCCACACAGACATGAGGAAAACATCTAAATACTTGCAGATGTTGACCTGGCTAGGAGTCAAACCAGGACCCAGCGCTGCAAGGCGAGAGCGCTAACCACTACGCCACCGTGACATATGCTCCATTGTTTTCCCTGCATGGAAATTTGCCATGTATGAGGCACTGGTGTTGGATCAAAGAGATGAGTGAGGAAGAATGCCTTCAATGTGCGCTAAAAGACCCTATTTTCTTTTACGGGAGTATCTACTGACTATAGCGAGTATGTACACACACACACACACACACACACACACAGGAGAGTTGATATTAGCACATGCAGAGAAGCGGTTAACTGTTCAGTAGTGCCTAAAACAAATAAGGCAGGATACATAAATGCAGAATTGTGACAATATATTTTAGCTCCATCACTAACCGTATGGTGTCCAGCAGGATGTCAATGAAAAAGGTGTAGCTCTCTGCAGGAATGTTCCCTTTGGCCAGGAATACTTTATTATAGCTTCCCTCCATTAGGTACTGTGAGGAAGGAAGACACAAAGTTACGAGAGTGTTGCTGCCAAACACAATGACCAGACTTATTTGTAGACACAAATGCTATGGCTGAAAAGCATACATGTCAAACTCTAGCTTGCAGAGCCATCAAATCAGCATTATGTTTGGCCCACTCTAGACCACCAGGGAAGCTATATTGAACTTATAGCCTTATAATAACCGGGGAAGCCATATGGGGGAAGGGCAGGGGAAAGCACTAGACACCCGGGAACTGTATGGTTGGTGTGTGTTTGTGTAGGGGAAGGGGTGGGGGCACCAGACATCAAGGAACTGTATAGGGAAGGGAGAGGGGCCACTAGACACCAGGGAACTGTATGGGAGGGCACCAGAGGACTGTATAGGGGAGGGAGATTGACTTTTTTGTGAAATCCCTTATGCAGCCCAGCCTCATCCTGACTTTGTCTCCTGCGGCCCCCAGGTAAATTGAGTTTGAGACCCCTGGTATAAAGGGAGGGAGGACCACCAGATCCCAGGGAACTGTATAAAGGGAGGGAGGAGGGCCACTATAACACCAGGGAAATGTATAAAGGGGAGGGGCAACTAGACACTAGGGAACTTTGAGGGATTGAGTTGGCCACTAGACATTGAGGCTGCGACTTGGTACCAGAGCGGTTTCAGCCCACTTTGTATTTGAGTTTGCCACCCCTGCTGTAAAGAGTGGCAATACCTGCTCTAGAGATACTGGGTGCTTTATGTACACATTGGCCTGGATGTCTTTAGCAGGTAACCGTTCTAACTCCGTGTGAAACTCAGCCACTCTGTTCTGTGAGAGGAGGAAGAGGAGGTTGAGTCCAAGCAGCTGGTGTTTATATGCAGATTCTGGAAGCTCATCCCTGCAACACAAACAGAACAACCACTGTTAATATTATCCTCATACCCAAGTTTCAGCCACTACATTTCAAGGTATACCACAAGAAGAGACACTCAAGACCTTCTTCGATTCACTTTTTTTCCTGGGAGAGAATTTTTCATCTGTTTAAAATAACTTCACCATACTCTACAATTGAGTGACTGCTAAAAAGTAGGTGAAAAAGTCCTGAACTTCCGCTGTGCGCACGCCTGCGCGACAGATTCTCAGAGAAGCCTCCTCCACGCTGCAGGACTCCATACCGGCTCACTGGCTGGCCTGACCAGGAGTCCTGGGAATGCTGCTCCTGCCACCAGACATGAATGGCCCCACCGAAGCGTCCTGGCCGGGGCAGGAAAACAAACTGAGGAGCTTTTCAGGATGGTAACCTCTTATACTGCTGCCTATTACTTATGCAAATTTGTATCTTTATAGCTTCCTGTCAGGGCCGTTTCTACAGCCGTGCGGCCCGTGCCGCCGCACTGAGCGCTGCTGGGAGGGGGGCGCTGTGATGGAGGGGGGAGCCGCAGCGAGGGCAGCCCGACCTCTCCCTCCCTCTCCCCAGACCGCCTTCCATGCGATCCCCCCTCGGACGGAGTGCAGAGTTATGCGCAGGGAAGCGCTATAGAAAACTACTCACCTCCCTGGTTCCAAGCGCTGCTCTCTCGCCGACAGTCTCATCTCTGCATACACGCTGATACATACACACGCTGCTTCCGGCTAAACAGGAAGCAGCGTGTATCAGCGTGTATGCAGAGATGAGACTGTCGGCGAGAGAGCAGCGCTTGGAACCAGGGAGGTGAGTAGTTTTCTATAGCGCTTCCCTGCGCATTACTCTGCACTCCGTCCGAGGGGGGATTGCATGGAGGGCGGCCCGGGGAGAGGTCGGGCTGCCCTCCCCGCGGCTGCGGCTCCCCCCTCCATCATGGGGTGCACCTACCTAACCTATCCTGGGACAGCTACCTACCTATCTAACCTATCCTGGGACAGCTACCTACCTATCTAACCTATCCTGGGACAGCTACCTACCTATCTAACCTATCCAGGCACAAATTACAGAGGGTCATAAGATCAGCTGAAAAAATCATCGGGAAATCACTCCCCCCACTAGACCAACTCTACAACTCCAGACTTTGCTCCAGAGCTCTGAGGATCGTCAATGACCCGTCCCACCCAGGCTTCTGCTTCTTCCAGCAGCTCCCCTTGGGCCGGAGATTCCGGTCCATCTACACCAAGACTGAAAGACACAGGAATAGCTTCTTTCCCTCAGCTGTAAACTTTGAACTCTACGAACTTCTTACCTGCCCCATTCAAGTAGCATTCGGTAGCACACGACATGACTGCACTGCCGCACATCTTACACCTTACTTCTTGAGCTCTAACTTGTGTCAACATGTATGGTTAATCGCTGTATCTGTATTGTTTACTGTATGGTTTTCTTTTTGTACTGTATTATATTGTATGTTTTATCCCACCCATAGCCCTGTACATGCCAAAACCAATTCCGGGTTCGACCTAGTCGTGCTTGGCGAAATAAATGATTCTGATTCTGATCTAACCTATCCTGGGACAGCTACCTACCTATCTAACCTATCCTGGGACAGCTACCTACCTATCTAACCTATACTGGGGGGCACCTACCTATCTAACCTATCCTGGGGGGCACCTACCTATCTAACCTATCCTGGGGGGCACCTACCTATCTAACCTATCCTGGGGGACAGCTACCTATCTAACCTATACTGGGTGGCACCTACCTATCTAACCTATCCTGGGGGGCACCTACCTATCTAACCTATCCTGGGGGGCACCTACCTATCTAACCTATCCTGGGGGGCACCTACCTATCTAACCTATCCTGGGGGGCACCTACCTATCTAACCTATCCTGGGGGGCACCTACCTATCTAACCTATCCTGGGGGGCAACTACCTATCTAACCTATCCTGGGGGGGCAACTACCTATCTAACCTATCCTGGGGGGGCAACTACCTATCTAACCTATACTGGGGGGCACCTACCTAACCTATATTGGGGCAGCTACCTATCTAACCTATACTGAGGGGCACCTACCTATCTAAGCTATCCTGGGGGGTACCTACCTATCTAACCTATACTGGGGAGCAGCTACCTATCTAACCTGGGAGGCAGCTACCTAATCTAACCTATACTGAGGGGGCAGCTACCTAATCTAACCTATACAGGGGGGCACCTACCTATCTAACCTATACTGGGGGGCAGCTACCTATCTAACCTATAGTGGGTGCATTAACTTATCCAACCTGTATTGGGGGCACCTACCTACCTAGCTAGCCTATACAGGTAACAACTATACTGGCTACCTATATTGGAGGCACCTACCTAACTAACCTATACTGGGGGCATCTACCTATCTAACCTATGCTGGGGGCAACTATTCTGGCTACCTATATTAGAGGCACCCACCTAGCTAACCTGTACTGGAGGCACCTACTACCTATCTAATTTATACCTGGGACGCCTGCCTATCTAAGCTATACTGGGGGCAACTATACTGGCTACCTATACTGGAGGCACCTACCTGGCTAACCTATACTGGAGGCAACTATACTGTCTCACCTATGCCTCGCTACCTATACTGGGGGGGACCTATAGCTGGGGGGGGGGGGGGGCGCAATTTTTACACCCTCGCCCTGGGTGCATTTTAGCCTAGAAACTGCACTGCTTCCTGTCCAGTGTGGGAGGAGAGAAAAGTCTTGTTGGAGGGTTGCTGTTCGATAGACGTCCTGGGAAAAAAGTGAATTGCATACGGGCCTCAGTGTATAATGCTTGCCTAAAGTATAATACCCACAACATACCAGTGAAAAAAAAAAAAATCAAACCGTAACTCTACTCTCCCCCGCCAGAGCTGCAACCACTAGGATGCACTCAGCAGGCCGTAGCAGTGTTAGGGAGTCTTGCCCAAGGGCTCCTTACTGAATAGGTGCTGGCTTACTGAACAGGAAGAGCCGAGATTAAGGGGATGGTGGCTCTGTTGGGCTGGAGGAAGCCCCAGGTAAGTTCAGATTTGCTTTTAAAAGGGTGTACTCAGGGTCACTTTAATGGCTGCAAGGTTGCACACAGCCAACAGACACTGTCAAGGAGATGCAAATAATTCTACCATGCATGCAAGTTTGTTTGGCCCAATGCCAAGCTGTGTACAACTTGCATGCAATACAAATGTGTCATCTTCTGACCATCTATACTAACAGGGCAGCAACCCCAGGCTCTGCTGTGCCACAAGGAGTCCTTAAAGGGAATCTAAACTGAGGGATATGAATTTTTCCTTTTAAAATAATACCAGTTGCCTGACTCTCCTGCTGATCCTGTGTCTAATACTTTTAGCCACAGCCCCTGAACAAGCATGCAGATCAGGTGCTCTGACTGAAGTCAGACTGGATAACCTGCATGCTTGTTTCAGGTTTGTGATTCAGGCACTACTGCTGTCAAAGAGATCAGCAGGATGGCCAGGCAACTGGTATTGTTTAAAAGGAAACATCCATATCCCTCTCAGTTAATGTTCCCTTTAAAAGGCGGTACTGCTCTGCACGCCACTCACCACCCTCTACACAAATGCGGAGGCCAAACAGTGATCAAACAAATTCATAATTTGGTCTCAATGGGCTGCAGAGAAATACCTGGACTCTTTACGAAAGGCTTATCAGACTCTTACTTGTAGTCAAAATAGTAACACTTCAGCTGTGCCATGTATCGCTCAAATGATGGGATGTCCTTCTTCAGAATACTCCACTGGGCACCGATCTCCAAGACGTCCCCTGCAAGCAAGATGAAAAACCATCAATACCAAAATATAAAAAATAGACACTCACTCGTGGTTACTCGATTCATTTTAAAAGCTAAGCACAAGAGTACAATTGTTTTTAAAGGTTTCTAAAACCTTTACCCACAGAAATAGAACTATAGAAGATACCATTTATTACAGTGATAATCCATCTATTTTAAGGGAACCTTAACCCCCCCCCCCACCCCCAACACAAACTTTCACTTACCTGGGGCATCTTTCTACCAGCCCCCCTGTGCCCCCGCAGTCACTCATGGCTCCTCCGGGCCCCCGCCGCCAGCTAGTTTCGTTTTTGCCGATTCAGTTGGCAGGCCGCCACGCGTACCTTTGCATGCATTCCCGCTGGTACAGGAAGCTATCGCGGACATTAAGACGTTCATTTTTACGCGTTTTATGTGCAATGCGTAAATGTATGCGTTGCACCTGTAAAGCGTAAAATTGTACATGTCACTGTCCGCAATAGCTTCCTGCACCAGCGGGAATGCGTGGTAAGGTTCGCATGGCGAAAAAAAACGAAACTAGCTGGCGGCAGAGGACCGGAGGAGCCATGAGTGACTGCAAAGGGCTGGTAGATGCCCCAGGTAAGTGAAACGTTAATAGTTGCTATCGCATCAGTGCTACACATCATTTTGTAACTAATGCATGTCTAAAGTGTTTGTAAACTACAAGTTGCTTCTTACAACTATGAATCAGTAATTTGTCTCCTCTCTAAAGTACACCCCATATTCTTGCACAAGTAATTATCAGCACAAAGCAAGTAACATTGCAGCTCTGGGGTAATCACTTGCAGGTAGTAAGCAAAGTAAAACACTGACTAGTCATTCTTCAAATATGCATGTTTTTCTCAGGATCCATCTTGTATGGGACACCAATGTGCAGAGGCAGACAT